>NW_028084426.1:0-618 GCF_014824575.4 Sturnira hondurensis | reverse complement strand
TAGTAAACAAAGACGCAGCCAAAGAACAGAAAAATTGAACTATACGGAAGTCCAACAACAATGAACCGTACAACCGGGACTGGTAAGAGGGGCAGACATTTGCGTGCAGATAAACCAGCAAAGGAGTGAGCAGTGAGACAGACCCGCGAAGGCCCCAGCAGTGGGAAGCAGCAGAGGGGACCGCCATTGCTCCCCTTTGACCCCGCCCCCACATACAGCGTCACAACCCAGTGACTGAGTTGCCCCACCCTGGTGAACACCTAGGGCTCTGCTCCTCATACGTAACGTAACAGGCACAAACAGACCAAAATATGGCTCAAGAATGCAAAGCCCCAGAGCTGATAACTCTAAGCGACCAAGAAATTGAGAACCTCTCAGATGCACAGTTCAAAACACTGGTGATCAGGATGCTCACAGAACTGGTTGATTTTAGCCACAAATTAGAGGAACAAATGAAGGCTAAACTAACTGAAATGAAGGAAAATGCACAGGAAACCAATAGTGATGGAAAGGAAAATGGGACTCAAATCAAGGGAGTGAACCAGAAGGAAGAATGAAACATCCGACCAGAAAAGAAGGAAGAAACAAGAATTCAAAAAAATGAGGAGAGGCTTAGGA
>NW_028084425.1:0-510 GCF_014824575.4 Sturnira hondurensis | reverse complement strand
CCTTCAATTTACTGAGTTGTCCCAGGACTGACTAATCTTGAGAAACTCCTATAGCTTTTCTTTTTTCAAAATAAACACTTTATTTATGTTTAGAGAGAGGGGAAGGAAGAAAGAGAAGGAGAGAAACATCAATGCACCTGAGAAAGCCCGGCAGATTGACCAGCTAGCTCTCGAATACCCGGCCCTGGGGACCTGGCCCACAGCCCAGGCATGTGCCCTGACCAGGAATCAACCCAACAGCCTTTGGGTTTGTGCATGGTGCTCAACCCACGGAGCCACACCAGTCGGGGCTCCTATATTCTCTCAGGTCTGTCTTCATATATGAAATGAAATAACATCAGTTTGTTTTATCTGATAAGGTGTTCTAGATGCTTGTTTTTGCAGACCAACATGCATTTTACCACTCTCTTGGTAAGTTTACCCCAGTTGTCCTCTGGGGTCCATCCTCAGTTCATGACTTCAGGGACCAAACACATGACCCAGACCTAAGCCGTGGGCATACTCCATGCC
>NW_028084424.1:0-913 GCF_014824575.4 Sturnira hondurensis | reverse complement strand
AATGATTTTTTTCCACATAGAAGAGGGCATCAAGTAACTCCTATTTCAAATTTTCAAATTAAAATTACAAATTCTAGCATGTAGCAAGTTGTTAAATGAAAAAAACTATAAACACGAAAAGTAGGAGCCAGAAGAGCAAGGTTTGAATCCCAGGCGCCTGACTTTGTGTATGAGCTTGGGGAGGTCACTCAGATTCTCTAAGCCTCTGTGTCCACTTGTCCGATGGAGATGGGATAACATCCACCTGAAAGAATTGGTGTGAGCTTTGTAAATGGTCCAGAAACACAAATATATCATTTCAGTTGTGAGACCACTGGCAAGTGATATATCTGCCTTGGTTTATCATGCTTTTTTGCTGTAGAAATGGAGAGCTATTTGTACGATGATTTTGGTTTTCTCTTTTTTTTCCACCATGTTCTAGAACCTTTCTTAGTTAACCAGGATCTTGTAAGTCAGTCAGTTGGTCAGTTAGTAAATATTTACCGAGATCCTACTATGTGCCAGGCAGAGATAGAATTTCTACCTTAATTTGCATGCAGTCTCATGGGTATAAATTTTTTAGTCTAACGTTCTTTCCCATTGCTATCCACTGCTGTGAAAAATGGTTTCCTCTTTTGAAAGGTCTGTCATATGCCTGCCTCGGCATGACACACCCATTTACAGTTCTTTGCCTGCAGATATTAGCATGACTACACATTAGGATGGCCTCATCATTTGTGAAAATGTGGAAATATTTCTATACCCATTGGTGCATAGCCACAAATCAGAGCCTCAGGAGTGTTCCCCTTATCCCCATAGTCTCTTTCATCTCTGCTATTCCCCTGTCCAGGACCCCTTGACCACCCCCAGCTCAACAGATTAAGGAAGACCTAGCACAGATGCCAGGTGGATCCAGCTCCTGAGTCCATTCTGA
>NW_028084423.1:0-824 GCF_014824575.4 Sturnira hondurensis | reverse complement strand
AGAGCGGGGGGCCCACAGAGGACGTGCTGCTCAACGGGAGAGTGAGTGAAGAAACTTCCTGGGCCATGTGCAGGGGCCTGGGCAACCGGCATTCTCCACCTCACTGCTGGGTAAAAACTGACCAATTCTGGCTTGGCGTCTCCTTAACACCCTAACACAGGCACTGATGGGCCGCCCCGGGGGAGGGCTGACCTCCAGGGAGCTGGCAGCTGGGGCATGACCGTGATTATCACGCATCTCCCCGAAGAGCAGGCACGTGACGGCAGGACTCAGGGCACTGATTAGGTTTGGCTGTGTTAGGAACGGCGACAGCTGTTACGGGCCTCAGAACTCACCACAGTTGCCTCTGAGCGGCCCCGGTCCCTGGAGCCAAGAGACACCATGGGTGGGCTCTCTCACAGCTCTTCTGCCCGTGGGTCCCACCCTCCCCAACCAGGGGAGCAGGGCAGGTGCGGTAGGACTACCATTCCCATTGCGGACACGGGAAAACTGGGGTCCAGGAAGGTTCAGAAATTGGCCTAAGGATGCACAGCCAATAAGCAGGTGGCCTAGCCCTGGCTGGTATGGCTCAGTGGACTGAGAGCCAGCCTATGAACCAAAAGGTGGCAAGTTTGATTACCAGTCAGGGCCCATGCCTGGGTTGCGGGCCAGGCTTCCAGTTGGGGTCATGCAAGAGTCAACCAATCGATGTATCTCTCTCACATCAATGCTTCTCTCCATCTCCTTCTCTCTCCCTAAAAGTAAATAAATCTTTAAAAAAAGGGATAGGGCAGGGATTTGAACCTAGACCCTCTGCCATAAACTCGTTGCTGTTACACACCTCT
>NW_028084422.1:0-714 GCF_014824575.4 Sturnira hondurensis | reverse complement strand
TGTTTCCACAAAGAAAAGGTGAATGGAGCCGCTCTTTCTCTAATCCTCCACATAGTTAGAACGGGACCATTTGGGAATGCTTAAGCAGCAGTGGAAAACGAGTGTACATGATCCAAAACAGTACTGTGTTTATCTGGTCTGAAATAGAACTTTTATCCTGGAGTTTTAAAAACTGTCAATATTGTTTTCCCAGAAACGGTTTTCTTGAATACGTTATTGCAATCTTGATTTGCTTAAGTTCCAACATATCCTTCTACTTCTCTCTGAGAAATATGAACTAGAATACCAAAGAGGAGCAGTCTCTTCACGGTACCTTTAATCATCAGAAAACTCTCTGCTACAAAGCACACGTACTTCCCTATCTACATTGTGATAGGCTTTCCTCTAGGAATACAGTACAAGTTCGCTCCCTTTCGCACACAGCACGCTTTTGGATATCATTCATATGTGAGGCACAAGTGAATTGCTGAATGTTTTGCATAGTATTTAATGGGTAAAGTGTCCCAGCACAAGGATTCTTTCACAGAAGGGCCAGAAAAGTTGAAGTATTTCAAGGAACATTGCATTTCACTAACTCTGAAAGGAGTTGCCTGCACTAGGGTTGGAAGCATTTCACACAGAGTTTTCCTCGAACAGTCTTTGTAAGGAACCGGTTTATTCCCAGAGTTTTCCCAAGTTCCCAACATCTCATAGTGGATAGAAACTCCACTACTT
>NW_028084421.1:0-713 GCF_014824575.4 Sturnira hondurensis | reverse complement strand
CAGATACAGGGGATTTCTAAGGCTGAAGAATTAAATATCTTAACCGATTAACCTGACTTCGCAATGCCCATTTCTAACTCAACTATAGGATATATTAAACAAGGTCACATTTATTCAATAGCATTGGAATCTGTTTAAATTAGGACCTATTTTGTGATAAACATGCTTTTCTGGGTTGGTGGGATAGTTTTAGACAGAGGGAGACCCAGAGGAGTGGCACAGGCCTGATTTATCTGAGAAGACTGGAGCCGGTGGTGATAGGAGGGGGAGGCAGCTGGACTAGATGCCCTGCCAACTTCTGCCTTCCACCCCAGCTCCGAGACATTGTCTTTCTCTTCGCTCTCTCTTGCTCACATCCATAAAGAGTAAATGTTTAAATGGCTCACCCAGCATTCCATGATAAACTTTTAATGGTTTCTAAGAGCAGTTTTAGGTTTACAGCAAAATTGATCATTAGGTACAGAGATTTCCCATAACCCCTCTGCCCCACCCCCACACACACCTGCATGGCCTCTCCCACTATCAACGGCCTTAACCAGAGCAGTACCTTTGCTACAAGTGATGAATCTACATTGACACATCATTACCACCCAGAGATAGTCATTTACACGAGGGTTCACCTGGGCCACAGTGTTTTTTACTAACCACAGGTAAACTTAGGCTTTAGTGTGAATTCATCCTAAACATGCTCTAATGCCCAGTGTTGGATGGAG
>NW_028084420.1:0-904 GCF_014824575.4 Sturnira hondurensis | reverse complement strand
TTCCCTGTCTCGCTTGTGAGGGCACAGGGTATTGCCGCACCCTTATCGGACTGGCCGTGCTTTTCAGCTGGACTACCACTGGGGGCTGGTGTACCGCCAGTCCGGGCGGGTTGGACTCCGCCCAAACCCCGGGGATCTCGGAGAGCATGTCCTGCGGGATTTCTTCCTCCTCCTTACCTTCTAGGAGGGTAGCAAGCAAATACTCTTCTGATATGGGTACAGTCACCTCCAGCTGGACTTCGGTTTCTCCTTCCAGGGGACGATCCTGATTGAGCTGGTCGTTTCCCCTGAAGGTGATAGTGGCCTGAAGCTTTTGTAACAAATCCCTCCCGAGCAGTGGATAGGGACATTCTGGAATGACTAAAAAAGAGTGCGTTATGGTACCCAAGCCCAAATTTGTTATTCTAGCAGTTGCCCACGGATAGGCTTCTTCTTTGCCCGTTGCTCCTACTATTTTGGTAGTAGCCTTTTGGACTCGCCCTTGTGGTTGCTTTAAGACAGAGAAAGTGGCTCCCGTGTCGACTAGGAAATTTATTGGTTTTCCCTCGACATTTGTGTGACCATGGGCTCTTGGGAGCCTACTGGGATGGAGCCCCAGCCTCGTCAGTCCAAGGTTTGGAGCAATACGGCGGGTCCCGCCTCCTGCTCCATTTTCTTTGCTTGCAATTTCGGGCATTCTCGCTACCAGTGTCCCTTTTCTTTGCAAAATGCACATTGGTCCTTGTCTAGCGGTTGCCTCTGATTCTTATATGTTCTTTCCCCTCTTTGCCCCTTGTGGGGAGGTTTTTGAGCAGCGATCAAAATCTTGGCGACCTCTTTTGCTCTCCCTATCTCGGGGTCGTCTCTGTTCATATATACCTTTTGGGCTATCTCTACCAGTTTGCTGATATTTTCTCCCTCAAAG
>NW_028084419.1:0-658 GCF_014824575.4 Sturnira hondurensis | reverse complement strand
AAAGTAAACGTTTTTAAACTCACCTTCCATAATTTCAGTAAAACCTTTATTTTAAAAAAATATTTAATATTTTATTTTAAAAAAATAAAAAATATTTATTTTAAAAAAGAAGAGAGGACCCAAATAAACACAATCAGAAATGAAAGAGGAGAGATTACAACTGATACCACAGAAATAGAAGGGATTGTAAGAAACTACTCTGCAGAACTGTATGCCAATAAATTTGAAAACCTAGGTGAAATGGACAGATTTCTAGAAAAATATAATCTTCCAAAGCTCAATGAAGAAGAAGTAGAAAGCCTGAACAGACCAATAACAGCAGATGAAATTGAAGAAGTAATAAAAAAAACTCCCATCACACAAAAGCCCTGGACTAGATGGTTTCACAGGAGAATTCTACAAAGCATTTGAGGAAGATCTAACCCCTATCATTCCCAGACTATTCCAAAAAATCTAAAATGATGGGAAACTCCTAAACTCTTTTTATGAAGCCAGTGTCATCCTAATTCCAAAACCAGATAGAGACACAACAAAGAAAGAAAACTTCAGGCCAATATTGCTGATGAACATAGATGCTAAAATCCTCAACAAAAGATTGGCAAATCGTATCCAACAATACATCAAAAAGATCATACACCACGACCAAGTGGGATTCATC
>NW_028084418.1:0-766 GCF_014824575.4 Sturnira hondurensis | reverse complement strand
GGCAATAGACAGGTAGGTGCCAACCCCTCTCCTTTTCCAATAGTATATTCTTATTTTTTTTATGCTAAAACAAAAATATTTTAAATGCCTAAAAATATTGGAAAATTAGAAAGAGATAGATTAGTGAACCAGAAGTTCTGAGCAGTGTTTAAAAAACTAAAAAAAGGGACTTCCGCCAAGATGGAGGCATAGGTGGAAACACTGTGCCTTCTCCCACAACCAAGTTTGAATACAACAAAGGTTTGGAGAAACAAAGACACAACCAAAGGAGAGAAAATTGAATTATACGGAAGTCCGACTACATCTAACCGTTCAACGGGGACGGTAAGAGGGGCGGAGCCAGCAGCGAGCAGGGTCGGGCAGGACAGGGCCCCCGACCCAGGAGCGCAGGCAGACGGGAACCAGTTGGGGTGCGGGGCAGACCGCGGGCGCATATTCACGCACAGTGAGACAGACCATGCAGGCCCCAGGGGGCGAGGGCTGACGGCGGTGGCACACTCGCGTGCAGTGGGACGAAACGCCTGGGCCCGGTGACGGCAGCAACTGCGGCACCTGTGAGGGCCGTGGCGGAAGGCGGCAGACAGGACGCCATAGTCCCTTTGACCCCGCCCCCTCATATAGCGTCACAACCCAGTGACTTAGTTGCCCTGCAATACCAGTGAGAGCCACTGTCCCTCTTTGACCCCACCCCCACATACAATGTCACAACCCAGTGATTTAGTTGCCCTGTTCTAGTGAACACTTTAGGGCTCTGATCCTGCTATGG
>NW_028084417.1:0-798 GCF_014824575.4 Sturnira hondurensis | reverse complement strand
TTGCTTCAAGCTCTTGGCTATTGTAAACTGTGCTGCTATGAACATTGGGGTGCATAGGTTCGTTTGGATTGGTGTTTCAGGGTTCTTAGGATACAATCACAGCAGGGGAACTGCTGGGTCAAAAGGCAGGTCCATTTATAGTTTTCTGAGAAAATTCCATACTCTTTTCCACAGTGGTTGTACCAGTCTGCAATCCCACCAACAATGGATTAGGGTCTCCTCTTCTTCACAACCTCTCCAGCACTTGTTGTTTGTTGCTTTGTTTATGATAGCCATTCTGACCGGTGTAAAGTGGTATCCCATTGGGGTTTTAATTTGCATCTCTCTGATAGCTAGTCATACTGAGCTCCTTTTCATGAGTCTCTGGATCTTCTGTATGTCCTCCTTGGAGAAATGTCTGTTCAAGTCCTTTGCCCACTTTTTAATTGGGTTGCATGTCTTAGAGTGGAGTCATGTAAGTTATTTGTATATTTTGGAGATTAAACCCTTGTCTGAGGTATCATTGGCAAATATGTTTTCCCAAACAGTTAGCTGTCTTTTTATTTTAATACTGTTTTCTTTAGCTGTGCAAAACCTTTTAATTTTGATGAGGTCCCATTTGTTCATTCTTTCCTTTATGTCCCTTGCTCTAGGGGACATATCAGTAAAAACGTTTTCATGTTGATATAGTTTGCAGTAAGTTCATTATAGCTCCCCTGTAGTTTCTGGTAGCTCATTGTGAGCTCTTTGAAATTCCTGATAACCCGTGCTTTGAATTCAATATCTGATAGCTGACTTGCCTCTATTTCATCTAGCATT
>NW_028084416.1:0-610 GCF_014824575.4 Sturnira hondurensis | reverse complement strand
CTTCCCGGCATTCCTCCCCAGTGCAGGCAGCCCCTGCCCGGGTCAGTGGACGAACAGGGTCATGCCTGGGGTGTGGGGGGGGGGGTGGGGAGCAGCCCCACCCCCGATGACCACGGGCCTCTGCCCTGCAGCCCGCTGGTCTCTTCCCGCTCAGGGAGCGCAGCACTGTGCTGCCCTGTGAGGTGCGCTTGTGCGGTGCGCTTGGACTTTGTCAGTTTGAAGGCGCAGATGACCCTCAGGTCAGCAGGTGAGCAGAGCCGGCGCCATCGGGGATCACGGACGCGGGGCTCGAGCTCGGTGTGCAACACGCAAATCATCAGATGTCGGTGTCCTGCTGGCTGAGCACGTTTGAGAAAAAGAAAAACACTCGTCAGAGTGCAAACCGGGGAGTGTCTCGGACGACGCTGGGATGAGGATGCGAAGACCATGCCGTGCCGCTGCCAGAGTCACCAACCGCCTGTTGCAGCCCAGGACACAAATCTTTGGGCCGGTCCCGTGCAAGAGGCAGTTCTCCCAGCCAGTGAAGGAAACCCGCTCCTACTCGAGTTTGGGTTCCTTTATTTTTAATGTCATGTTTACATGATTGTTGAAGACTGACCTTCAAACGACA
>NW_028084415.1:0-539 GCF_014824575.4 Sturnira hondurensis | reverse complement strand
CGAGGCTGCTTGGGTCTGGGATAGAGAACAGAGGGGACACTTGACCATCCTCACACCTCTGAAACATCTGAAGGCCTCCTGTGTAGCCCAAGATGAGGGGTCCGCCTCTTTGGGGCAAAATTTTGGAGATTTAGGCCTAGTATAAGAAACAGCTCTTTCAAAGCCCTGGCTGGTGTAGCTCAGTGGATTGAGCGTGGGCCTGCGAACCAGAGTATCGTGGTTCGATTCCCAGTCAGGGCACATGCCTGGGTTGCAGGCCAGTTCTCAGCAGGGGACACACAAGAGGCAACCATACATTGATATTTCTCTCCCTCTCTCCTTCCCTTCCCCTCTAAAGATAAATAAATACAATCTTAAAAAAAAAGAAACAGCTCTTTCACAAATGGAACTGATCACAGAAGAAACAGACCACCCAACAGGTTCCTGGCTTGGGGCTGTGTGAGCAGAAGCTGGGGAGGCCATGGGTTGCTGATGTTATGGGGGAGACCTGATCCACAGATAGGAGGTTGGTGCAGATGGTCGCCGGGCCACCCTGGGAG
>NW_028084414.1:0-916 GCF_014824575.4 Sturnira hondurensis | reverse complement strand
TAGCCAAAGGCAGGGAAGAAAGCATTCCTCCCTCGGTGAAGATGACCAGCTCATTAAGGGAGATGTCTGAGCAGCTGAGCTTCAGGAGCACAGTGAGATCACAGAAGAAGTGGTTGATGACATTGTTGGCACAGAAGGACAGTCAGACCAAGAGGATGGTGTGCAAGAGGGCACTGCCAGAGGAGATGATCCAGGAGCCAGTCAGCAACAGTGCACACAGCCCCTCCCTCATAATGGTGGTGTAGTGTAGAGGGTGACAGATGGCCATATACCTGTCATATGCCATCACTGCCAGAAGGAAATTGTCAAGACCACCAAAAACTAAGAAAAAATACAACTGAGAAATGCAATCCACATAGGGAATGAATTATTCCTTTGTGTGCATGACCATTAGCATCTTAGGGACAGTGACAGATGACAGAGAAATGTCAGAGAAGGCCAAGTGGCTGAGGAAGAAGTACATGGGCATGTGCAGGCGGGATTCCAGTCTGATGAGCAGGATGATGAGCAGGTTGCCCAGCACTGTGATCAGCTACATGCCCAGGAACAGGGCAAAGAACGCTCCCTGGTGCTCTGGCCTGATAGGAAGCCCCCGGAGGAGGAACTGGGACAAGCTGCTTTCGTTGTTTCTCCCCACGGTCCTCCTCTTTCTGCTGGGGATGAAAGGACAGTGAAACATGGCAGAGATTTTACAACTGTGATTTTGGACTCCACAGTAAGGTTACTTATTTTCTCTTGAAAAAATGAATAGCACTTTGTGTTTATATCATTGACTAGTGCTCCCAAAGGAAGCATCCTACCCTCAATGCCCAGCTTAGTTTCTTTCAATGACACAAGAGCAAGGTGAAGGTTGCTTGTACCTTTACTTCAGTCAACTGATGGAGTTTATTTCATGTCGGAGAAACAGAGAAGACAG
>NW_028084413.1:0-1736 GCF_014824575.4 Sturnira hondurensis | reverse complement strand
AGAACCCAAGTCCTGGGGCACTCAGCAGGGAAGGTTGTGCCCCAGGGACTGGGCCAATGAGAGGAGGGAGTTTTCCTGGGGCCCCTCCCTTTGCCCTTGGCTCTTGGGTTCTTAGTCCTCCAGCCACAGGGTATTAAGGCTGGGTGGTGCCGGCTTCCTGGGTGCAAATTGCTTCAGCAGCCAGGACCTAAGGAGATTAAGGGCAATCCAATCACCTTGGATGGAGTCAATGGTAATCAGGTTAACCAATAAGCCTTCCACACCTCTTGGAGTTTTCCCTTTTATTTTTCCAGGAAAATGGTATGCCCATTACAATGTCGCATCTGTATTTGAAAGTGTCATTGACAAACAACTTTTCAGAGCATCAGGAAGAGGGATGTTCCACTGACCTCAAGTCCAGTGTGGGGCAAGCTCAGCCTTGGATGTTGGGCGTGAGCCCAGACAGAATCTTCAGGGGAAGATGTTCTCAAGACTAGAAATGAGATGGTTTCAGGAAGTGAGGACAGAGAGAAAATCTTGTAGACTGTGCAATTGAGCACTAACATTCAGGTGGAGTCAATGTACATAAACTTTGGAGTCCTCCATCTCTTTATTTGGCTGAACCAGCGAGAGACATTGTTGTATTGGCAGGGATAGTGGTAGCAGGAGAGAATGTAGATTTGTTAGAAGAGGGACCAAGAAGGTGTGTAGGCAGAGATGGGCTTTCCTGGGTGATAAAGTCAGGGACAGTGTGGGGGGGGGGCAGGTGGGGAGAGAGAGAATCATTGATGTGACAGAGAAGCATGGATCAGTTGCTTCCCGTGTGCTTCAGGACAAGGGACGGACCCCGCAACCCAGCTATGTGCCCTGACCAGGGATCCAGCCTGCAAGCCTTAGCTGCATGGCATGGAGTTGACTGACATAACAAGACAGACGGTCATCCCTGTGGTCCATCAGGCAGACACGAACGATGCTTTTGCAGTTTGCCATGGAAAGGCCAGTGCTGACTTCCTGCATCCTGAGCTCACTGCAGGTGGCACAGAGGGTCTTGCCACAGGGAAGGATGGAGGGGTGGAGGAGTCTCTTAGGAAATGAAGAGTAGGAGGGAATGAGTTACAGGGAGAACAGCATGAGGTTTCAAGGACCTCAGAGCTAGTTGTGCAGAAAATTTTGTCCCCCAATCTGTCAAAGAGAGAGTCCTGGTTTACGGGTTTGAGTTCCCACTGAGCCTGGTGTGAGCCTGGGAGACGGCGTGGGTCAAAGACACTGACATGGTCCAAAGGATCATGACACTCTGTCTTCTTAACGAGGACAATGAGGCTGCTGTGATCAACCAACTTCCGAAAGGCAGAGCCGTGAAACGTTCCAACCGAGACACCATGCCAGGTCCCAGGGTTTCAGTGCCAGGCCTGCCAGGCCCCGTGGCAGGCGTCACTGTGTGTGGGCCGCCATTGTGCCCGGAATCACCCCCTCCCCAAGTTGCACCCTAGGCAGCTCTTCCTGGACTTCCTGTAAGACCGGGTGATACCCATCAAGGAGCTGAAATGTGTCGGCCCTGGCAGAGAGGCCTGTCCAGTGAGCACTGGTGGAGAAGGCAGAGCTCCCTGAAGATGCTTGGAGGGCCCCTCAGGTAGTGCTGGGGAAAACTACCCCAGGCCTGCAGGGGGCGCTCTCTAAATCTTGTGTTTCTAATACACCCTGTCCCCTGCTGTCCTACCTGCCAGCTCTGAGGGCTGACTGGGAGGCCTGCAGGGGGG
>NW_028084412.1:0-522 GCF_014824575.4 Sturnira hondurensis | reverse complement strand
GTCCGTTCAGGGGCCCCTGCTCCATTTCTGTGTGTGCGTGTTAACACCGGCAGAGAAGTCACGTCCGAGTCATCACCAGACGTTTGCAGTGCGAGCTTCCTCCCATCCCCACCCTGTGGCCTGGGGGCCAGGCAGCTAGCCGGCTGCACTCGGGCAGAAAACCCTCGTTCCGAGTGGGAGGGGATCTCAGCTGCCCAGTGCAGGGTAGTGGGCGCCCACTTGCCTGCGCTGAAAGGAAAATGGGGATGGTTAACAACACCTCTTCAGATCCTGCTTCAGGGAAAGTGTAATGGTTCAAGGGTGAGGGCAGCTTGCTCTCAGGAATCTGAGTCTGGTTCTCTGCCTGCACGCCCTTGGGGCCAGACCTGAGCCCGGGCACCAGGCGGCAGCCCTTCACCAGTGCCTGTCGCATGCCCGGTGTGGACCCCGAGCGAGGCTGAGAGGGAGCCTGTGGGCACACTTGGAACACAGGGACACTGGAGTGCCCAGGGCACAAAGAGAAGCCAAACAACCTGTGTTTCT
>NW_028084411.1:0-1436 GCF_014824575.4 Sturnira hondurensis | reverse complement strand
CACAGCTGTGCCCTCACTGGGAAGTTCCCATGGGGCAGAGAATTGCCTCCCTTGGAGTCATTTCTTTCTCCGAGTATTACTCACACCTTGTGACCACCTGGTGCCAAGATCCAGGCCCTGCCTTGGGTCACAAGGATCTAGCAGCCTCCAGCTCAGTCCCCCACTGTCACCGCTTTGCACTTCCCAGTATTGCCCCTGAGTCTCCTCTAGAGAGACCCCCTGACACATTCCAGAGTAGGTTCTCCATGTCAGAGGGAGTGTCAAGAGTCACAGAAAAAAAATAACAGCCCAGGGGGAGCGTGTGGGAGAGGAGAGGGCCCCACAGAGACGACACTTGGGGCATCTGCAAACATTCTCATGACACTAGTGAGCGCACATGGGAAGAAACCAGCTGAGGCTAAGGAGGGAGACACCCAAGGACACGGGAGGGGACGGTCACAGGTCAGCACACCAGCCCGCAGTACTTGTGCCCAGTTCAGGCATCAGGTGGATGAATCAGAAGATGTGTGTCCCACAGTGGGGAACTTAGTCCCCAACCAAGGTCTACAATGGTGGCATCTCAGAGAGTGTCAGTGAGAGCAGGTGAGACAGGTCTGACCTTTGACCAAGTTAAGTCACTGAACCCCAAATGGGAGTCCCCAACACAGGGGGACACACATGTGTTCCACATCCAATAGGAATCAGTCCCATTGCCTGACACCCTGCCAGAATTTCCTGCAAATAATCAGGAAAACAGGACTGTTATGAAAAGAAAAGCCACTTTGTCCAGAATGGCCCTGCCATGATCCAAANTTCTTCTTTCGTAAGGGAGAACAAATGATTTGACTTGGCACAGGAAGACACAGAGGTTAAAAAATCCAAACTGGCGCCCTGGCTGGTGTAGCTCAGTGGATTGAGCGCGGGCCTGTGAACCAGACGATCGCGGTTCGATTCCCAGTCAGGGCACATGCCTAGGTTGCAGGCCAGTTCCCGGCAGGGGACACACCAGAGGCAACCATACATTGATATTTCTCTCCCTCTCTCCTTCCCTTCCCCTCTAAAGATAAATAAATAAATAAAACTTAAAAAAATAGCAAAAAAAAATCCAAACTGGAAATCTAGATATAAAAGCTGTAATATTGGAGATTAAAAATGCATGGGAGGAGCCCTGGCTGGTGTGGCTCAGTGGATTGAGTACCGACCTGCAAACCAATAGGTCAGAGGTTCGATTCCTAGTCAGGGCACATGCCTGGGTTGCAGCCCAGGTCTCCAATGGGGGGCATGCAAGAGGCAATCACACATTGATGTTTCTCGCCCTCTCTTTCTCTCTCTCTCCCCCCTTCTCTAAAAATAAATAAAATCTTTAAAAATAAAAAAATAAAAATAAATACATGGGATGAGATTAACAGCCCATGAGATGCTACCAAAGAAAACACTCAGCACTTGCTGTCGGAGCA
>NW_028084410.1:0-3005 GCF_014824575.4 Sturnira hondurensis | reverse complement strand
GTCTGTTCAAGTCCTTTGCCCATTTTTTAATTGGGTTGCTCATCTTCTTTGACTGGAGTCGAGTGAGTTCTTTGTATATTTTGGAGATTAAACCTTTGTCCGAGGTATCATTGGCAAATATGTTTTCCCAAGCTGTTGCTTCCCTTTGTATACTGATACTGTTTTCCTTAGCCATACAGAAGCTTTTAATTTTGATGAGATCCATTTTTTTAAATTCTTTCCTTTATGTCCCTTGCTCTAGGGGACATATCAGTAAAAATATTGCTGCGTGGGATATCTGAGATTTTCCTGCAATCTTTATGTCAGCTGTTCATCATTTGGCAGTTTGGCCTTATGCTCATCATCAAGATGTGTGTTTCCATGGATGTATGATGTAGTTTTGATCAGGGAACAGGAGATGGGGTGTGTTGGGGGTCCTGGTTTTTTGACAGCTAATTGTATATGAAGCATCTCCTCTCTCTCACAGTCCCTATTCTTGTTAACATGTGATCCATCAGCATCTGTCATCATGGCCATACCTGATAGGCATCCACTAAACTTGAAAATGATGTACTGCGTGGATCAATGTGCAACATGGGAAATGGAACTCCATGCATTGGGAAGAATTACAATGGATGGTGAATGAACCTGGTTCAAGTTGACACTTTTTCTCTGAACTTCAGACTCTACAATGATAGATGTGTGTAGAGGCAGTGCTAGGTTTGTGTTTGGTTCAGTCATAGGAATATAGTACAGGCTGGATGTGGGTTTTCTGTTGTCAAGAGAGTCCCCATTCTTCTTCCTGCTGTGTGATGACCTCAGTACTGGTCCAGGGACAGGGACAATGAACGGTTGTGGTCTCAGGTGTGTCAACTTTTTAGGGTTTCTTCCTGAGGGAAAACTGAAAGAACTCTGTGGGTCAAAGACTGCGGTGGAATATGGGACACATATACTCCCTTGACTTTGCTGCCAGAATATCATGTCTGGGATGCATGGCCAGAGGAAGAACATAGAAATTACTTTTTGACTTTCATGTACTTACTTTTTCCCAAACACATTTTTTTTCTTCCAGAAATAAGGGGATTTCCTAGAACTTGCTAGGAGACACCTAGTATAAACTCCCAAATGTGACCCTGACAAGGATTCCCAGGTGACCCCTCAGTGAAGTCCTTCATTCAGAGAACAGGAGGCTCCAAATGTGCCTCCAGCACAATCACAACAAACAACATGGGTTCCTTCAGCAGCATCTTCCCTGCCTCTTCCTCGCAGTGCATCTGGTCTCCTGAAACTTTCCCAGAGTGTGTTTTGTACCCCTGGCAGCATCAGCCCTGGGTCAGATCCTCACTGTGTGTCAGGAAGTAAGGAGAACCACTCCTCTGTCATCTCTTCATCCAAGTCCAGTTGCCCCATTCCCCAGAGTCTGTGACACATACAGGAAATGAGTTGTCACACTCTGTCTATCACACGGTAATACACAGACAGGTTTTAAGCTCTCTGGCTGCTCGCTGACTTCCCTGGGGTCATGGTGACTCTACCATGAGCATCCTATTTGTCATTTTTCTCACTATATTCTGTGTTAATTTGTCCCATCTACTCATTCCCTTGTCCTGGGGCCTCGTGCACCCTCTCCATATATTGGCTTGTGAAGGTGTATCCAGAAACCTTGCAGGAGTACTTCACTGAGGACCTAGGCTTCCTCACCTCAGCCCCTGAATTAACCAGCTGCACCTGGGAGTGGTCAACTATGGAGAAGAGACAGGATTTTGTGGAAATGTTTCTTGACTGTCCTTGGCCCCCTCATCGACCTAGAGACTGGAAAATCTCTTACCTGTAGCCACTGCCATCAGGAAGAGGGATCTGCAGCTCTAGTCTATGGTGAGGGCCTTTGCTGTCAGGACTTCTGTAAGAGGGGGTGTGGCCATAGGTGACATTCTCAGGGACCAGATACACTCAGATTTGATCTAGTCTCCCCCTGTCCTTGCTTATTCATGAGACCAAATGTTTCATAGCTAAAGTCCCGAGAGAAGTCGGAGGACACAGGACCACATTCAGTAAGAGTGTGTTGAACCTAGGCCTTTAAAATCTATAAAGAAATAGCTCCTCCCACTGAGACACAGGGTACCAAGGAGCATGCTCCTCATTGTTTCTTCACATGTGAGTTACAGAGAGACACCTGAGCCAGTCTGGCCTTGGTATATGAATGTCTTATTACTGGACCAGTGTGTCTACAAAATTCTCCACCTAGTGAGTTAATAAAATAATCCCTGTGTCAAGCTCCTTACAATTGAGATATAAAGAAGACATAAAACACCCTTACTGGCTGTGATCCTCATGCCTTATAATTTTGTGAATGCTCCAGTGGAATTGGATATTTACAATCACTACCAGTCCAACTCTACCTCAGATGTTTTTATGGGAAGAGAAAGGTATAGAACCTCAGAGGAAATTCCTTCCCATCTCCATCTTCACCTGATCCTGGGGCTGCTTCCCTGAACTCATCAGTCTCCCACATCCCTGCTACCCAGCTTGAGTCCTGCAGGGGAGGGTCCTCTCTGGGCTCAGAGGAAATAGACATTGCATTGACACTAGTTGAGAATTGAAGACAGTACCCTGACTTCAGGATGCTCCCACAGGAACACTATGGGCTTTGACATATTGAGGCACAGAGAACTGATATTACTAAACCCCAGTGACTATGCAGGGAACCTCCAATCAAGGGCTCTATGATCCACCAGAGAGTCCCTTTCCTGGAGCTACCCGATTCACTGACACTGCCAACATTTTTTTAGTCTGGAAGTTCTTCGGGCCTTTGGAGGCCTCTGGTGCCCTCAGATTCCTCTGTTGAACATCCCATCTGAGGACCCTGCATGAGGACCTAATCCCACCACATTTCTACTGCTCAATTATTTACACACACTCACACACAGAGACAGACACAAAGTGAAGATTTTAATGGCAATGCTCTTGAAGTCATCTTTCTCCCCTATTCTTACTACATATTCTGGGCCTTCATATGGGTTCTAGGC
>NW_028084409.1:0-842 GCF_014824575.4 Sturnira hondurensis | reverse complement strand
ATTAGGAAGTAGCTGTCAGAAAGATGTTCTCCTTTGCATTCGGAGAGGGGGGAGGGCATCCTATATTTGAACTGGATGGTCTGTGGAAAAGTAGCATCAACAAATAAATAAAGGGTCTCCCGGTGGAGGGAAGGGCCACTCCTTTTGGAAACTTGACTGTGCTTACGACTCTTGAAACAAGACCTGTGGCCAGGTGTCAGGACTACCAACAATGCCCACACCCCAGGGGGTTGCTGGAAGCCCCCCTGGGAGGTTTGCCCAGTGGCTTTGGTGCATGTGGGCATCAGCTGACATGTTCTCCCATTAGGGATTCGGGAGCTGCCAGGGACTGAATGTCTGTGCCTCGGCCCATATTTATATGCTGAAGCCTAAATCTCTAATAGGGTGGTATTGGATGTGGGGCCTGTGGGGTGGGGGGTGATCAGGTCATGCAGGGGGAGCCCTCATGAGTGGAATTAGCAGACCACAGGAAGAAACATGAGGCACCTCTCAGCTTTTGACGACGCAATGATAAGACGGCAGTCTGCAGACCTGGAAGCGAGACCTCAGCAGGCCCTGGCTGTGCTGGACCCTTGCTAGGGGACGTCCCAGCCTCCAGAACTGTGAGAAGCCAATGCTTGCTGCTCAGGCCCCCACCTCTCTGTTTCAGCAGCCAAAGGGAAAATGGGAGCTAAGGGTGTACTTAACGGAACGGACGTCAGAGGGGACACGAAGGAGGGGGTCTGAGCTGGCTGGCCCGACCCCCTCCCTTTGGAGTTGCCGACACGCATTCCAGACTCCACAAATCACTTGCGTGATCACGGTGGTCGGTCGTCATGAGCTTTCAAGGTGGCTACACTGAG
>NW_028084408.1:0-943 GCF_014824575.4 Sturnira hondurensis | reverse complement strand
TAAATAGGTGGAAACTAGCCCTGGCTGGTGTGTAGCTCAGTGGATTGAGCACGGGCCTGCGAACCACAGGATCGCGGTTCAATTCCCAGTCAGGGCACATGCTGGGGTTGCAGGCCAGTGCCCCGCGGGGGACTCACAAGAAGCAACCATACATTGATATTTCTCTCCTTCTCTCCTCCCCTTCCCCTCTAAAGATAAATAAATAAAATGTTAAAAAAAATAAATAGGTGGAAACTGATGGCATACAATTAAAATTTTTACTTACTGTGTTACAGAATTTGAGTCAAGTTTTGTCTTATTTTTCATTCTTTCTCTTTTCAGTTATAAATATAGACATGCCTTTTTAGTCTCTGTTTTATGTTTTTTTAAAATTTTGTTGTAAGAACACTTGCTGGGAGAATGTATCCTTTTAGCTGGTTTCAAGTGTGCAGTACAGTGGTTGACCAGGCCCTGGGCTGTACTCCAGGTCTTTAGAGCTTATTCATCTGCTTAACTGGAACTTCATGCCTGTGATTAAAAACTGCCATTTGTCCCTTCCCCCAGCCCCTGGTAACTAGCATTTCAGCCTTCGACTTTATGAACTTGACTCTTTTAGATACTTCAGTCATGCAGTCGGCATTTGTCTTTCTATGCCTGGCTCATTTCACTTGGCCCGTCTGTGTCCATCCCTGTTGTCACCTATGCGGGAATTGTTCTTTTTTTCACATGCACAATTATAAATTTAGAAAATTGGACAGTATGGAAAGGATTTAATTATTGTCAACACATCATTTTCATTAAGGAAAAACATAGATTCTTTAATGATATTTTAACATTGTTTTCTGTGTCATATTTTTTTCAGGCATAGATGTGCCAGAGATCAATGAGGAACAGAGCAAAGCTTATAACAATGCTTTGATAAATTGGCACCATCCAGAAAAGGACAGAGCCGATAGCTATGTCC
>NW_028084407.1:0-1517 GCF_014824575.4 Sturnira hondurensis | reverse complement strand
AGGAAGGGAAATGCTTCACTCTGCAGATATCACACCACCTTCCGCACCAGTTCCAGAAAAATATACTTCTACACAATTGTTAGAGACTTATATGGGAAATCCGCTTCCTACGAAATGTCCCTATTGACCAGGAAGGAAGAAAGTGCAAATGCTTCACTCTGCATATAACACAGCACCTTCCGCAGCAGTGCAAGAAAAGGATACTTCCACACAAAGGTTAGAGACTTATCGGGGGAAACCCGCTTCCTACGAAATGTCCCCATTTACCAGAAACGAATAAACGGAATATGCCTAACTCTGCAGATAACACAGCATCTTCCCCAGCAGTGCCAGCAAAGGATACTTGTACACAAGGGATAGAGACTTATAGGGGAAACCAGCTTCCTACGAAATGTACCTATTGACAAAGAAGGAAGCAAGGGAAACGCTTCACTCTACAGATAACACACCACCTTCCGCAGCACTGCCAGCAAAGGATACATCTACACAAGGGGTAGAGACTTATCTGGGAAACCCGCTTCCTACAAAATTTGCGCGTTGCCCAGGAAGGAAGAAAGGGCTAAGGCTTCACTCTGCAGATAACACAATACCATCCAAAGCAGTGCCAGAAAAGAATAATTCTACACAATTGATAGAGACTTATCTGGGAAACCCGCTTCCTAAGAAATGTGCCTATTGCCCAGGAACGAATAAAGGGCAAACGCCTAAATCTGCAGATAACACAACACCTTCCCCAGCAGTGCCAGTAAAGGATACTNGGAAAACCGCTTCCTACGAAATGTCCCTATTGCCAAGGAAGGAAGGAAGGGAAATGCTTCACTCTGCAGATATCACACCACCTTCCGCAGCAGTTCCAGAAAAGGATACTTCTACACAATTGTTAGAGACTTATATGGGAAATCTGCTTCCTACGAAATGTCCCTATTGACCAGGAAGGAAGAAAGTGCAAATGCTTCACTCTGCAGATAACACAGCACCTTCCGCAGCAGTGCAAGAAAAGGATACTTCCACACAAAGGTTAGAGACTTATCGGGGGAAAACGGCTTCCTACGAAATGTCCCCATTTACCAAAAACGAATAAACGGAATATGCCTAACTCTGCAGATAACACAGCATCTTCCCCAGCAGTGCCGGCAAAGGATACTTGTACACAAGGGATAGAGACTTTTCGGGGGAAACCAGCTTCCTACGAAATGTCCCTATTGCCAAAGAAGGAAGCAAGGGAAACGCTTCACTCTACAGATAACACACCACGTTCCGCAGCACTGCCAGCAAAGGATACATGTACACAAGGGGTAGAGACTTATCTGGGAAACCCGCTTCCTACAAAATTTGCGCGTTGCCCAGGAAGGAAGAAAGGACAAACTCTTCACTCTGCAGAAAACACAACACCGTCCACAGCAGTGCCAGAAAAGAACAATTCTACACAATTGATAGAGACTTATCTGGGAAACCCGCTTCCTACGAAATGTGCCTATTGCCCAGGAACGAATCAAGGGCAAACGCCTAACTCTGCA
>NW_028084406.1:0-1565 GCF_014824575.4 Sturnira hondurensis | reverse complement strand
TTCCATCCACTGCCGCTGGGACCCAGCCCAGCCTGCCTGCTCCTCAGTCCACCTGTGAACCCTGGCTGTGCTTGGGGATGGTGCTGGCATCCAGGCACTCCTGTCAGTGGCGTGCTGGGCACCCTGACCGTGGGTGCTGGAGTGGCTCGGCTGCCTGTCACCCGGCTGCCTCCCTCGTCACCGAGCCCCCACCTGGAGGCCCAGCACGCCCTCAGGAGCAGGGGACCATGGGGGCCAAGGGCCTGGCACAGCCTGAACTGCGGGCGCTGGGGGCTGGGGTGCCTCAGAGGAGCTGGCCTCTCATTTCCAGCAGCCAAGGGGACCCGCCCCCAGGCGGCGTCTGTCCTCAGGAGAGTTGGTCCAGACTGACAGGGATCCGCTGGTGCCTGGGAACCAGCCTGCAGACACCCCAGTCCATCCCAGCGAAACCAGGGACCAGGTGGGCAGGGCTGCCCGGGCTGCTCACCAAAACTCTGGGCCAATAAACGGGTCACGCGCCCTGGGGCAGGTGGTGCTGGGAGATAGAACAGTCCGGAGTTGAGGCTCCACGTGCGACCAGGCGCTGGAGTCCCAGTGCCCCCGCGGAGAAGCCGGTGTCAGGGACCGGTCGCCCCGCGCATGCGTGTTGAAGTCAGCTTACAGACGACTGGTTCCAAGGAGCTTTAGAGGAAGGGATTGGGGATGGACGGGGACTGCGTTCCAGGCAGAGTGGACTGTCCTGCGAATGACCCCAGGAGGAGGGAAGCTGCTGACAAACTCAGCGTGACTGCAACCCATGCAGCAACACCAGAAACAGATTTGGGCTTGGGGCGCGGGCTGGGGAACAACCAGGAATGGCAGAGACCCTCCCCTGGGGGTAAGGGTGGGTGGCAGGGAGGGCGGTGCCCAGATCCCCACTCTGACCCCCAGTCCAGTGCTAGTGGAGGAGACTGGACTCGGGGAGGCCGGGAGGGAGCCAGAGTGGACAGGGCTGAGTCAGTGGCGGGCAGCAGCGTGAATGGAGGCGGGGCCTAGCGGGCTGGGCACACAGGTCTGGGAGGCCACTGGACCAACCGCCACACCCTGGGGTGAAGGGGCCCAGGGAGGAGATGCCTGTGGGGATGACGCCCAAGGTTCTGGGCGGGAGAGGCTGGCTGGAGTGGCAGGGACGTCACTGAGGGACTAGGTGGGGGCTGAAGGTGCTCGGCGCCCACGGGAGTGCAGGGCCTCGAGGGAGCATCTCCAAGGACTGGTGCTGGTCCGGGTGAGAGAAGGGGCAGGGTGGGTGCGTTCTCAGGGAAGCGCTGGGGGGATGGTGCTGTCATTCCCAGGGACAGAGCCCCGGGACACCAGAAAACACACGAGGGGCCACTCCAGGCTCTGGTCCCCGTTTCGGAGCCGTGCACCCACAATCCACGCCTGAGGTTCCCGTGACTCTCTGCACGACGTCACCTCCCAAGGACAACATACCCAAAGTTGTCCCCACAACAGGAATGACAGAAAACACAATTTAGAATATAAATTTTACTGGGTGAAAAAAAATTATAAAAGCATGTGAAAACACTAAGATATAAATCTTAACATGT
>NW_028084405.1:0-1513 GCF_014824575.4 Sturnira hondurensis | reverse complement strand
GGGGGAATAGAACAACTGTAATGGTATAATCAATAAAATATATTTAAAAAAATAAAAATAAAATAAAATTCAATGTTATTTAGACCTAAATAGATAAATTAAAAAATAGTTCTTCTGATTGGGAAGGAAAAGTATAAATTATAAAGTAAGTGAAGGAGCCACTGGCCAATTGTTTGAAGAAAAAAATACACCATTTACCTAAATAAACTCCTGGTGGGTAAGAGTTTAATGTAAAACTGAATCCATAAAATTAATACAATAAAATATTGAAAAATACTTACATAATCTTGGGAGTAGGAATTATATTGCATGAAATGTAAAGTAAAAGGATGATTTTTAAAAAACATAAAAAACTAAACAGTGATTTAAAAAATCACCAAAAAATTAAATGGCAAATAACAAATTGAAAGGAAATAAAAATCTCCAAAAAGTTGAAGGACAGTTGCCAAACTGCAATGGAAAAAGGGACAAAGGAGTAAAAAGTCTTACAAATCAGTTAGAAAAAGGTAAGTAGCTAAATAGAAAAATGGGCAAAAAACTTCTGCAGGTAAATCAGAAAAGAAAGAATAAAAAAGGTCAAAAAGATAATTTTTTTCATTTCATCAGTAATAAAAAATGCAAATTAAAACTATTAAAATACTACCTTTGCCTATCTAATTGGTAAGGATTATTTTAAAAGATAATAACTTGTATTAGAATACTACATCTGTTCTCCATTGCTCTTTGACAAAATATCTGAAAAATACATACCTTTTAACCAGCCATTCCACTTAAAAATAATGCTAAGGAAATAATTAATGATATGTGCCATAAGATGTTTACTGCAGTTTCCTTCCTTGCTCACCCTCCTCTCTTTCTATCTGCCTTATGTCTGATATTGATGAAAAAGGGAAAAGATTAAAATGCCTCCCCCAAAAGGAGATTGGTTAAATTAAGTATGGTAAATTCATTCAACAAAACACCCACAATATTTAACCAATAAAAATGACCGGCCATAGTAAATGTATTTGAAAATATGTTCATGATATATTGTTAATAAGGAAAATCAGAATACAGAGTAAAAAGTACTTGGGGAGAGTCTTTTCTTTCTCTCTCTCTCACTCTTGCTCCCTCCCCACCTCCCCACCACCACTACACACACACACACACACACACACACACACACACATACACATATATGCTTACTGGAAAGGTATTGGAAAAACATAATCAACTGTGGGAAAGGGACATTACCAGATTATTAAATGTTCTTTTCTCCTGTTATTAATAATTTTCTAACATCACTACACTACAATGAACAGGAATTAATTGTTTGATATGTAAAACTATTTAAAACTTAAATATATAATGTTACTTAGTGGTTGTCTTTTCAAAATATATATGGATCATCAGTAGTTAGTTGGTTATATATGTTTTAATTCCAACATCTTGATAATTGTGACATAAAATTGAGGGGAATTTTTTAAAAATATTATTTATTTATTTTGAGACAGAGGGGAAGGGAGAGAGAAAG
>NW_028084404.1:0-650 GCF_014824575.4 Sturnira hondurensis | reverse complement strand
ACTCCACAAATCAATGGACATCATATTTATGTTTCTGCTTTTTTTAATTAAAACTTGTATGCTCTTTATAAAGACTTTAATAATAAAAAATATTTAAAAAAATTGAAAATTAAAAGGAAAACAATCTCAATATTAGAAGAGCATGATTTCAGATAACTAAGTGCGTAAGTGTGTAGATAGGTCCACATTTAAAAAGTCTAATGAAACAATTTATAAAAATGTATTAAAACATATTAAATGTAAGTTTGTTTAAATTATAAGGAGAACAAACTGCAGTAATTGCTGAATTTCAAATAAATGTTTCCTTATCACAAGATGCATCATTTCCTAATATGTTCCTTTAAGGTTAA
This sequence comes from Sturnira hondurensis, assembly GCF_014824575.4. Classification (NCBI taxonomy): domain Eukaryota; kingdom Metazoa; phylum Chordata; class Mammalia; order Chiroptera; family Phyllostomidae; genus Sturnira; species Sturnira hondurensis. Next base: position 300 of record NW_028084404.1, on the reverse strand, counting down.
GAAAATGTTATTAAGCAAACAACGGAATGATTAAGTGTTTCTTTAACTTTGTTTTAATTTTAGATAATGTTCACTAATTTCCTGTTGTGAATGATGAAAATAGCAGCATTTTCACCCTAGTTTCTATCATCTGCCTCTTGAGTTTTGCTGGCTATGCTAATTTACACTACAGTTTTAACATTTTGTTCCGTCGTCATTAATTCCCAATGGAATACTTTTCAATTAAATTTGAAAATGTTTGCATCTTACCATCATCCCTTTTTAAAATCACTTTCTCTATTCCTGAGTCCTTTGTTTGCA
>NW_028084403.1:0-11127 GCF_014824575.4 Sturnira hondurensis | reverse complement strand
TTTATATTCCACACATAAGATAGATTATACGGTATTTGTGTTTCCCTGTCTAGCACCCCCTCGGTCCTTCCACTTTATCCCAAATGATAACATTTCTTTGTTTTTTCCTTTCCTTTTCTTGTTTTAGATAGCTAAATAGAAAAGATAGGTTTTTCAAATCACTGGGTTGGCCAAAAACTTCATTATTTTTTTCTGAAAAATTAAAGACATGTTTTCTGTAAAATAAAATCATAGAAGTAACTTTATTGACTTGCATATTTTCAGCACTTTGGCTATCTCATGTGTGGTATAACATTAATTGTTCTCAATTATTGTATTGATTTTATTGTTGTCACCTTGAAATGGTCTACCCCACCATGGAGCAACAGTGAGAAATATCCACCACAAAACTTCTCACATGGCTTTCGACATATTTTATCAATCACAGCATATCCATTTCTCCATTCATTGCATAAATAATTTTCCCCATATTTGTTCCACTTTTATTTTTCTTGAAATAATAAAGCTTAATATGCTGAAAAGGTATCTTTTATTCCATTATCTATTTAAAAATGGCTACACAAAATTCAACAATTTTGATGAATTTTTAAATGCATTCTAATATAAAAGCTGCCACAATATATTCTTTTTGTTTTGTTTTAAGTTACTTTACTGTTCAATTACAATTGTCTGCATTTATCTCCTTCACTCCCTTCACCCAAACCATCCCCACCTCCCTCCCTAGCTTCCATCCCCCCTTGGATTCGTCCATATGCCCTTTATAGTTGTTCCTGAACATCAAACATTCTAACAAAATTGTTTCAAATGAAGTTAAAGCCAACCATGTCTACTAGAGCCATGGTACTGAACAACCAAATGAACTTTTGGGACAACCTGATATACTAATTATTAGATGACTAAGTTAGGGTATGTCTAAGGAAAGTAACATAACACAACTTGAACTGGCTACATGAGGATGAAAATGACCATATAAAGCACAAGAACCCTGGACGGGTTGGTGCCAGGCTTGCTTAATCCCACCATCCATCTACCTGGGAGTATCTCTTCCAAATTCTGCAGCCTGATCCATGCAGATGGGAATTCATGCCCAGGTGACACACATTGTGTGTGGATGATGTGACAGCAATTTTGAGGTTCATGTACAAACACAAATAAAATGAAAGAGGAGACAAATATTTTGAAATTTACCTGTGATGAACCAGGAACGAACCTGTGTCTTGCATTTCTGATTAGAAATACATCACATGTCTTCTCAGCCACAGATCCTGATAGTGAAAATAAGGGTGGATCTCCACAGCTGACCAGTTTTATAGAAAGTTAGATCCACCTGCTCCGGAAAGGGAAGGTTGTTTAAATTATTTATTCTCTCTGTAATCAATATAAGAAAAAATGGTGTTCTTGATATCAATTGTAATTTTATTTATTTTATCTTATTTTCAATATGTGATTAGAATCAAATTTTTCATAATAAAACACCTATAAGTATAACATACTTAATTCACCATTTCTACCTACATCTTTGCATAAACAGATCTACTCATGACTAAGTTTCTTCTATGTCCTTAATGTTAGAACCTGGTTTTACCATAAAACCTAGAAAATTAAAAAAAAATTGGCTCAGTAAGATTGATGCATATTCAATGAAGGGACATTACTCAGGAGTAGTCTGCTTTGCAGTAGAGTTCACACTTCTGTCTCCCAATGAGACACGCACACAAACACACACACACACAATTCCCCTCAACACAAGGTCCACAATATGTAGGGCCACAATCTGTCCTAATATGTACTCTACTTATTTTGTAGTGGAAATGGTAACTGATGGCCCTTCCAGTCTCCTGAACACAAAACTCCTGCACTTTTATTTCTCCCTCTGTTTCTGAGGGTGAAGTTCTCTTTGTGTGTTCATTACTGGAGACTCTCAAAGGCATCTCTCATTTTAAATCCCTCTTCATTCATGACAATTTACTCTTATAGGTAATATGCATGTCTCCTGGAGCAGTTGGCTCGGTGGGAAGGGCACAGGTCCAAATGTAGGAAGTAAGTATTTCATTTCTTGTCATTATTTTTACCACCAACAGTAGAATTTTTTATTTCATTTATAGAGAAACAAAGAGAAAAAGGAAGAGAGAGAGAGAGAGAGAGAGAGAGAGAGAGAGAGAGATGCTTCCTGTCCCCATCCTGACCAGGAGTCATGTGTGTCCAGACCTGGGATAAAACCCTTAATTTCGTGGTAACATGTCAACTTTCCAACCAAATGAATTGAAATCTCCAAAGCTGGGGAGTAATTCTTAACAGACACATGCCCCGGGACAACTTGCACACTGGGGCATTGTCCTCTAGGTCAATGTTGTAACCCAGAGTTCCCTATATAGCAGAACCACATGCAAGTAGGGCTGCTCTGCTCATGAAAAGCAACCCAGCCCTGACTCTGCAGCTCTGGGGAAGGAGCCCAGCCCAGAATTCCCAGCTGTTTCTAGTCCCTGCTCATGACCTAACACAGACCACTCCCCATGGAGTTTGGACTCAACTGAGTTTTCCTTGTTGCAGTTTTAAGAGGTAATTTATGGAGAATAACAGACAGTGGGTATGTGAGGTGATATGACTGAGGGAAGCAGTGGACCAGTGGAAGGTCCCTGACCTGATGTCTTTGTGTTTTCAGGAGTCCATTGTGATGCGCAGCTGGTGGAGACTGTGGGAGGCTTGGTGGAGCCTGGGGGATCTCTGAGACTCTCTTGAGTGGCTTCTGCATTCACCTTCAGTAGCTACAATATGCACTGGGTCCACCAGGCTCCAGGAAAGGGGCTAGAGTAGGTCTCAGTTATTAATGGTAATGGTGGTACCACATACTATGCCAACTCTGTGAAGGGTCAATTCACCACCTCTAGAGAAAACAGCAAAAAAACATGCTGTATCTGCAAATGAACAGCCTGAAAAATGAGGACACAGCCATTTATTACTGGCCAAGAGATACACCGTGAAAGGAAGTCACCATGAGCCCAGATAAAAACCTCCCTTTGGGAGAAAGAAGGGCTGAGATGCAGGGTGTGCTCCTGAAAACAGGGGGCACCCAAAGCACACAGTGAGTGATCTTGCAAATGATTTTTCTACATTTTGATATTGAACAGTATTCAATGGCAATTTACTTTCATGTGGGAAAGTTTGTGAAGTCCATTCTTGAAACAATAGAGACTTACTTGATTCAATATATTAGGGTGAAAATTTGTTAGAAGAATGCTTGCTTGATGAAGGCCCCAAGTGTGGTAATACATTATGATGACAAGATCAGCATACTGGATAAACATTCGGTGATTTAAATGACATGGGATCCCACATAACTGGCACATGCTTCATAAATTCAGCACAGGTCCAAGGTCCTATGGAAATGGTACATTCTCAATGACTGCAGTTAGGAGCCACTTGTGACATTCCCCCAAGAGTGAAAACAGAACAGATGCTCATGTCTGTTCCTGGAACTAAGTGAAAAGTCGGTATCAAGCAGGCTTCTGGATTTGGAGGACAAGAAACCAACACGTGGAAAATCAACACATCTCCTTCATGACCACCCCCAGAGACAACTACCTTTAGAAAGAAAACCAAGTAATGACCAGTGGTGTTTGAAATCTCATCTCTACTGTCCTTATCAGTGTGTTTATAAACTAATGTTCACATTTGGACATGACTGAGTATGTATCTATAATTTGCCTCCTGTAGACTGCACCATTTGAAGATGATGGTGCATGAGCCCACTCGGAAAATGCTTGATTTTAGAAGAGAAACTCTCCAATGTGGTGGTGCAGGAATGATAGGTAGAGAATACTGGCTAGCATGAACAGTCCCCTATGACTGAAGAACATGAACTAATTTGAAACCTAAAGTATTCTTTTTTTTTCAATTTTTATTTAATTATTTTTCAAGTATGGTTTTCTGTCTATTACTCCCATCCCATCCCACCCCCCATTCTCCCCCCTCCCTCCCATTTCCACCCTTCTCAGTTGTTGTCCATGTATCCTTTATATATGGTCCTTTAAATCCCTCCCCTATTTCCCCTGAAATTTCCTCCCCTCTCCCCCCTGGTCACTGTCAGCCTGTTCTCTATTTTAGTGGTTTTGGTTATATTTTGCTTGCTTGTTTGTTTTGTTGTTTAGCTTCCTGTTAGAGGTGAGATCATATGGTATTTGTCCTTCAACACCTGGCTTATTTCACTCAGCATAATGCTTTCCAGTTCCATCCATGTTGTTGCAAAAGGTAGGAACTCCTTTTTTCTTTCTGCAGCATACAATTCCATTGTGTATATGTACCATAGTTTTTTGATCCATTCATTTACTGATGGTCACCTAGGTTGCTTCCAACTCTTGGCTATTGTAAATTGAAACCTAAAGTATTCTTCAAGTCCTAGGCAGAAAGTCAAGCACTTCCTTACAGATATCTGTGTCTACAATGGCTGTATTAAAATGAGAATAATTTACAATGGTGCATACCACATGATGAGTGCAAAGGGCAGCTGTTCATGTTCTTGATTTGGGAGATCTCTCCACTCATGGCGGACTGTGGAAAACATGGGACTCTGTTGTTTCCTGTTGTCACATGGCTACTGGTTCCTGAACATCTCCCAAATGATCATTAACATGCTTCTTGTTTGCCCTGGCTAATTTGGCTTGGTGGATTGAGCATCAGCCTGAAAAACAAAGGGTTACCTTTTCAATTCCGTCAGGCACATGCCTGGGTTGCAGGCAAGATCCCTGGTTGGGGACATAAAAGAAGCAACCACACATTGATATTTCTGTCCATCTCTATCTCCTTCCCTTCCCCTCTCCCTAAAGATACATACATACATATACACACACATACACACACAAAAATAAATATATAACAGATGCTGCTTGTTTTACAGGTGGCATGTTTAGATGGATGGAAAGGCTCTTGTGTGGAAGGCTACTACACTGTAAGGGATGGGCATAAGGTAAGAGAAAATCAGCTCAGTCAGCTGAGGCACATGCTGTTTTCCCTGAGTGGCATGAACTGTCACAGTGCCCTGATGTGAGGCACATATGAGTATTCCCTAGTGCCTTTGCCATAGGTCAAGAGGGTGGCAGTAGAAAACTAGTTACTATAAAGATGACCATATGGCTCCCAAGATTACAGAATGTCCTGGGTTGTAATTAGCACATGGATTAAGGCCTGCCATAGCCCATTGGAGGAAACTCCCAGGACACAGAAGCCATCAAGGGGATTTCCTGGTGTCCCTGTTGAAGTGGACACCTGGGGCCCTGTGGTGAATTGGCATGAGGAGCTTGTGCAAGGTGTGATGTTCTCACGACCATGTATTCCTCTTACACCCTTGGAGTGGCCAAGTGCCAGAATCCACTTTGCTGTCTGCCAGTAACAGAAACAGAACCTCGCCATCAAAGCCATGCCCTTAGGGAATGGCTTTCATCGTTTACCATGGGCAGGTCCAGCCATTTCTTGTGCTGAAAGGAGGCTGTGAGTGGGTCCTAAAAGGAACAGAAGCTTTCTCTGCTCTGTATATCACAGACCCCAAGGCCTGTGCCACAGCTCGACATCTGGGAAAATAATTCAGTGCAGACACAGCACCACAGAGACAACTGCCATGCATTTTCTCCTGTTGAGGGAGACACTTCTTACCATAGGAGTGGGAAAAAGCAGTAAGGAAAACATACCATGTCATATGGACTCACTGTCCCATGCCATCTTCATAGTCCTGGTTGAGGGAATTAAAATGAGGTATTGAACCATGTGTTGTGTGCACATGAGAAGATGAATGTGTGAGGACTGGTGTATAGGAATAATGAGTGTGTGCTCACAGTCACCAGGAGGGGCCTAAGGACATTTCCACTTCACAGACTCTGTCACTGTTCAGGGATTTGTGGAAGGAGGCATAGAGGAGTGTGCTGATAGAACCATGCAAGTCTCTTCATGTCATCTCGCCTTCTCTTTTTCTGCACCAGGCAGTGGTCCTGGTCCTTCAGGGGAGAGAAACAGGTTTCCATAAACAAGCAAGGATCAATGAATAATGTATTTCAGCCTTTATGTCAAAGTTCATACTGGATTGAGAGGGTGGACTGTACATTTAACCCATTTTTGTGCAGTCAAAGGGACACAGAGAGACCAGAGGGAGATTACTTAATTGGTATTTTTGTTTAGGAATATGTATAAAATGAAACTTTCTTATCTACAGGCTAGAAAAAGTGAAAGTGGGTGAAAATCCTTCTTGTTGAACTGAAATAGTTGCTCTTCATCCACATTTTCCAGAGTCACCCAGATGTTAAGCAGTGAAGATGAGCTCTGTCCTCTTCTTCTCACACAAGTCATATTTAGTCAGCTTTTGTCTCCCTTGGGGTATCATTTCTCCATGGCACAGCAGGGCCCGGCCTCGGCCAGGGATGTGGCATTGACACTGGGCTCCTCCTGAGTGAGAACCAAGAACAAGGTCTTCTGTGTCCTGGGGTGGACTGTGCTGAACTCCCTTCCATAGTTCTATTGATCAGTGGTCATTTCAGCCTGGCTCTGGGGAACTCTGCAGATGACTGTGGGGTGCAGGGTGAGTGTGAAGCACAGACCCAGGAGATGTGCTGGACCTCTCTGTCAGGTCCACAACATCTCTGCCTCCCAAAGCTCTGTGCCCTGGCTTGTTTAAATTTATAAATGAAGACAAAGGGTTAGCACCTTCGACTAGGGTGTGTGTGCCTGGGGCTTACAGTGATGCCCCTAGAAAGATGAAGATTCTGGCTGAAGCCCTTTCCAAGGATCTCCAGAAATCCATGTCATCACACATTTTTGTATTTTTATATATAATTGAGGACTCTGTGCATTTTAGAGAACACATGTCCACACCCATAGTGAACAAAACTGAGTGGCATTGCTTGGGGAATGGGCACAGGTCAATGGGACAGGATACATGTGGGCTCAGAAGAGACTTGATTGTACTAGAATGACAAAGAAAGCACAGACTGAGGAAGTCAGCAGTGTTGGAAACTGTTCTCTGTGATTTAGAAGGTTGTAGCAGCCATGAGAGCAAGCTCTGAAAGGGGCTGGTAAGTTTCCCTGGAAACCAGGTCAAAATGCAGGTGGCAGGCATGAGTGGATTCTAACACCCAAGGTCCCCTGAGAATCTGGCCTGAAATGTACGTTTTTGACCTCTGAAGCTGGCTCAGCTCGGTGAACAGCCCTGCTGGTATTACCCAGGTGCATAAGCTCAAGGCATAAGAAGTTAAACTTCCTACTTCGTGATATACACCTTTACAGCCATCTGGCACCTGCATGTCTTGTACACCCCAACCTGAAAAAATTTCTGTGTTTCTTTAATTGTTATCTATAGATACTGTTAGTTTTATTTTTTTTATGACTAAAGCCTGTTGGACATTGATTGATAATTGTTCGTGTGTGCTGTATACCCCTGAACTTACTAACCAAAATAAGAGCCATGTCAGAGAAGGGCTCCAGGCATTCTCCACTACAGGGAATCACTACCCTTTTTCTCACAGAAGCAACAAAATTGTATCTCGGATGACTCTTTATTTCTATCTGTGGTGGACCATGGAATCTGGTAAATGTGGCAGGATTTGGGCCTCATCAGAGGTCCTCAGATGGGACCTTCAAATGGAAGAGTCTGAGACACTAAAGACGACCAAAAGCCCTAGGAAATTCCAGACTTGAAAGTGTTGGCTGAGTCAGTGCATCAGGCAGCTCCAAAAATGTGCTTTCTGGTGGCTCATGGAGCCCTTGCTTTGGAGGTTCCCTGCAGAATCACCACCATTTAGTAAGGTTAGTTCTGTGTCTAAAGATGGCAAATCACATGGTGCCCCTGTGGGAGCATCCTGAAGTCAGGGTACTGTCTTCAAATCTCAACTACTGCCAATGAGATGCCCATGCCCTTTGAGCCCAGGCAGGACCCTCCCCTGCAGAACTCAGACTGGGCAGCAGGGGGCGTGGAAGACCTATGAGTTCAGGGCTGTGCCTCAGGATCAGGTGGATGGGGAGCTGGGCATTTTATTAATAAAAATTAATAAAAAGAATCACACACATTCACACACTCAGCAAAACAGTCACACACAGTTACACATGCTGCCACACACTTCTTTTTGAAAAAGACATGCATTCACACTTGAGCTGTGATGTAAAACTGTTCATATCATTGCACACTATTTTTTAAAAATTTTTATTTATTTATCTTTAGAGGGGAAGGGAAGGAGGGAAGGAGAGAAATATCAATATATGGTTGCCTCTTTTGAGTCACCTGCTGGGAACTGGTCTNCAGACTTTCACTGAATGTGCTCTCTGTGTCCTCCAACTTGTCTCATGTGGGGTTGTGACTTCAGCTATAAAACACTCTGTCTCATGAATATGCAGAGGAGAGAGGTAGACTAGATTGAATATGAGTGTTCCTGGGCCCTGAGAGCATCATCCAGAGCCACATCTTCCATACAGAAGTCCTGATGATGCAGCCCCTTACCATATACTGGATTTCGAAAACCCTCTTCCCGATGGCAGTGGCCACAAGTAAGAAGCTCCCCCATCCCTGAGTTTATGAGGGTACCAGGGACAGTCAAGGGAAATTTCTACAATCTCCTGTCTCACCCCCACTGGTATCCACTCCTAGTTGCAGCTGGTGCTGTCTGAGGCTGAGGTCAGGACGCCTGGGGCTTCAGGGAATGTCTCCTGAAAGGATTCTGGATACACCTTCACAGACTATTGGATGCACTGGATACAAAATCCACAGGACAAAATCATGAATGACTGGGGTATATTTAGCCTAACACTGGTAACACATCCTACACAGGAAAATTCCAACACAGAGTCTGCATGACTGCAGGCAAATTCATGAGCACACCCTGCATGGAGCCGAGCAGCCTGAGAGCTGAGGACATGGACATGTATTACAGTGAGGGGAAGACAGTGAGATCCCAAACACAAACCTCTTTCAAGGAATAAAGGTGCTGGGCTGCAGGGGGTGCTCAAGGAACCATGGGCAATCCAGAGACAAAATAACAGAAATGAGCCCCTAAGGGCAGATGTGACTCTGTGTGGGGAAGAAAAGGGCTTCCTCTTGGTAGCAGTGGTTACTTCGTAAAGCCCTCGGCTTTACATTCTTATGGCATATGGCAAAGGAAGCAGTGATATTGTGTTTTTGCAGATGAAATTCCCCCAGTACCTGGGCATTTTTCCTTCACCTGACTCCTCTGCGGCCTTGTTCTTTCTTGACAATGAACCATCTTGAGTGCTCTTGTCTTCCCTGTGATTGGAAATGTTTCTCATAAAGAGAGATCCAGAGTTGTCCAGACCCCTGTGTGCTACACTCAGTCTTCCTATCCCCACAACATGCACACAACATCCTCACATGTCTCCTTCTTTCTGACAGCCACACCTTGCCCCCCCTGGGGTTCTCATCATCCCCGAGGACCTCCGCCTATTAGGTATCTTCTCCCTTCCACTTTAAACCTTTTGCCTCTCATTTACTGGGTGTATGTGGAAATACAGAGTAATAGCTGCTTTCATCAGCCACTGTATTTTTATTCTGATTTTCTTTAGTTTCCTATGGAAAAGGACACATGATTGCTTTTATGTCCAAACCACAGCAATCAGGACAATCCCCCCATGTCAACACATTTTTACTGAGTCATCTTTGATGTAGTCCTTTAAGAGAACACTCACCAGTTCCAGCAGCAGGAATCTGGATGTTTCTGAATGTCCAGGCTCAGCTGTCATGGTGCACTGAGGATCATGGTCTCTCCTGCACCCCAGGAGCCTGGAAAAAGGCTCCTTCCTGGGGTGCTAGAAGTTGTGTGGGAATGTACAGAAATTAAGTCGTGTACACTTGTTAACTTGTTTGCACATGTGTTTGTGACTGTGTGTTGTGTTTTGTGTGTGCACATCTATGAATTAATCTCTTTTCTGATTCTCCCACAGCTCACAGAAGGACTTACCCAATGTCAATGAGAACCATCTTCATGGAGAAAGCAACCCACTAGGATGCCTGTGTTTACCTCTATGTCAAATGGTGCAAATGGTGTGAGCATTAGGACTAGAATGTGTCATGGATAGAACATGCTTGGGAATCTTCTTCTTCATAGAAACTGACTTCTGCGTGTCTTGGGTATTTTATGTAAGGAAGCTGAGAGGTGAGGCATCCCTACTCGAAGTGTCCTCCTTGCCCCAGGTGTCCTATCCCAGTGGAGCTGCATAAGTCAAGCTAAGGACTAGTGAGCCTCTGAGAGGGGCTGTGGGGATGGGATACATGGTATTCAGGGTTAGTGCACACCCCAAATTTTCTAACAGAACATAATGGCCCCAGGGGCATGCCCCAGTTCCAGCTCTCCATGCAGCTGAGCTCTATGACCACTGAGGACACAGCCATGGGTTACTGTACCACACACAGCTGGCAAGGCATTGCCAGCCCAGGCACCAAGGTCCCTTTGAGGGATCTGGGGTGGGACTGAACTGCAGGAGGCACTCAGGACACATGGATACCAAGGGCTCTTCTTGTAAGCAGGTGAAAATGGAGGCTTGGAACAGGATTCTTGTTAATGTGTGCATCTGTGTGTGAGTGAGTAACACTGTGTGCCTTCCCTGCATGTGAAATTTTATGTTTTAGTATGTGTGTACTGTGTACGCTCACACATGAATGTACATGTAAATTTGCATGTGTCTAAGTGTTCTTATAATCCTCACATGTGTGTGACTTTTTTAGAAGGGCAGGAGTTTAATATTTCTTTACAGCATTTCCTAGTTTTCAACAAAATGCTTATCTGTCAAAAAATGTGCCTGGTGACACATCTTAGCATACGTGCCTCTCTTGGTGCATATTTTATCTTTTCTCCCATGAGTCTAAGCTCCACAAGCATCTTGGTGGTCGCTTTTCTGTGTTCCCTGTTCTGAGCCCATCTATCAGATGGACATAGCTGCACACAGTGTCAGTCTCTCTATGCGCCCTCCCTGTCCTTGTCCCAGATCCCAGGAACCCGACATTTGCTGACAGGAAATGGGCTGGTGGACCATTTGCCATCTGGAAAAGGGCTGGTGGACCTCAAAACTCATTTCAGTTTCCATATGGACATTGGAAAGGGGTGCCAGCTGAGTTATCCAAACATGCATTCCCCCATGTTCATC
>NW_028084402.1:0-552 GCF_014824575.4 Sturnira hondurensis | reverse complement strand
CACAGGCCGCCCTCACACAAAGCCCTTTCTAAAGATCATAGTCTCAAACTTGCTACCTTAACTCGTCCACACAAATACATAGGTGTTAGTTTTTCCTCCCTTTTTTCAAAAAAATACATGAGCATAATTATAAATTATTAATCCACTATCTTCCCCCTTTTATACTGTAGTATCTTAATATCATAAGGTTTCTACTGGAATGATTAAATATAAAAAAATGCAATAAAAGAACATCTATACTCTCTGCATTTTCCCTGACCATTATAATTATTCATTTCATTTCATGGTGATTTCTGAAAATAATTTTATTGAATAAAGGAGGAGGACATTACAAATGACCACTTCACATGTCAGACACACCAAGTACACCTCTGCCTGCGGGCAGCGTGTGACTTAAGACTAACCTCTCCCCAGACTGATCCTGGCTCTCCCGGCTGCAAAACAGCAGTCGCTGGCTCTGCTGGCTCCAGCACGCTCTGCACAGGCTGCCACAGGAAAGTGACCACAGGGACAGCTTGCAGGTCCACAGAACGTGCTGTATACCAGGCACTT
>NW_028084401.1:0-579 GCF_014824575.4 Sturnira hondurensis | reverse complement strand
AGATCTGCGTTTCTTCGAGCCGACTGCGTTTTCTTCCCTCACCCAGACAGATGCCCAGGAGGAAATGTCATCTCAGACGCCTGCTATGAAGGCAAAGTGCCGCTTAAAGAGCTGCTCTGATCCCCACATCCAGGGTGTTCTTCTGGGCTCCCCGTGGACCATCGTGTGTGTGTGTGGGGGGGTGGGCGGGGGAGGCAAGGCGTGGGCCCAGGAACTGTGGCCCAGAAGCCCTGCCCCACGGGCCAAGAGGACCAGAAACCAAGGCCACTGACCTCCGGGAGCTGTGAGGCAAGCTCTGAACGCCTCCCAAGCATGTCTGACCCACGCTCCTATCAAATGCCAAAGCCTGTTGAGAAACCCTGTCACAAGTGGGACACTGGGAGCTGTCAGCTCAAGTTGCCTTTGCAGTGGAAGGCTGTACGCAGATCCTTCTCTCCGAAGCAGCCCGCACCTGCGGTGCATCTCCCACAGACCTGAAGTGTGGCAGACCCACACGGGCCGCGGCTCCCCGTTCAAGTCCCCCGTGAAAGGGGTGTCGGAGGCAGTCACGCTGTTACACCAAAGGCATAATAAATCTCG
>NW_028084400.1:0-546 GCF_014824575.4 Sturnira hondurensis | reverse complement strand
ACGAATTGCTAATGAAAGATCTGAGCTGAAACTCAACCGTGAGCTTCGCCGAAGAGAAAAAAGAATAAATACAAATGAGGAGTGTTATTACATGGGATTGATTTTTTTTAATGTGGTGCTAGTAATAAAACTTTTACTAATGTTAGCCCAGCGAGGGCCCCACAGCTGTTTTTGGGATGGGTGTGTCCCCGCACAGTGCTTGGCTGCGGGCTTGCAGGGACCCTGTGACAGTCTGTCCCTGACAGAAAGTCTCCCCGAGACCCAGAGAGGCCTGCGTCTTCTGCATGGTGGAGTGGCTTTGAGTGGGTTAGGACACCCCCCTTCTGCCCAGATGGGTGTAGCTGTGCTGTGCCGGTTTTCCCCCAACCAGCCTGGGCGGCTATCTCTGCAGGGAGGAGAGGGTAGGACCCTGTAGGCCTCTCTGGCCACACAGTCTGCGCACCTCGTTAGATCCACCAAGGGCTGGGGCGATGGAGTCGGCATGGGCTTGGCGCAGGGATGGCTGGTGACCCCCGTGGGCCCCCTGTTCCCGCTGCCCTTCTTCCC
>NW_028084399.1:0-964 GCF_014824575.4 Sturnira hondurensis | reverse complement strand
GGATGATGCTGGCTTCATAAAAAGAGTTTGTGAGTCTTCCATCTTCATGGATGTGTTGAAATAGTCTGTGAAGGATTTGGGCTAGCTCTTTCTTAAATGTTTTGAAGAATTCTCCTGTGAAACTGTCCGGTCCAGGGCTTTGGTGTGCCATGAGTTCTTTGATTGCTGCTCCAATTTTGTCAGCTGTTATCCGTCTCTTCAGGCTTTTGATTCTTCTTCATTCAATTTTGGAAATTTTTTTTCTATAAATTTGTACATTTCTGTTAGATTTTCATATTTCTTGGCATATAGTTCTTGGTACTAATTTCTTATAATCCTTTGTATTTCTGTGGTATCAATTGTACCTCTCCTCTTTCATTTCTGATGTCATTTATTTGGGTACTCTTTCTTTTTTTCTTCTTGAGTCTCCTTAAAGGCTTGTCAATTTTGTTGATGTTTTGAAAGAACCAGGTCCTGAATTAATTGATCCTTTGGATTGGTCTTTCAGTGTCTATGTCATTTAATTCTGCTCTGATCTTGGTTATTTTCTTCCTTCTACTTGGTCTGGGCTGCCCTTGTTATTATTCCTCTCTCTCTTGTAGGTGTAGATTTACGTTGTTTATTTGAAATTTACACCTTTTCCCCCTGTTCCTCTCTCTCTCTCTCTCCCTCTATCTCTCACTCTTTCTTTTCATCTTCTTAAAGCACATCTGCAGCACCTTTTGCAGAGCTGGTTTGGAGGAGGTGTATTCTTTGAGTTTTCTTTTGTCCAGGAAACTCCTTGTCTGGCCTTCCATTTTAATTGAGAGCCTTGCTGGGTAGAGTAGTGTTGGGCATTTTGAGTTTTCATTACTTGGAATATTTCTTTCCATTCCCTTCTGGCTTGGAGCATTTCCAGAAGCATTGAGAATTTAGCTGCCAGTCTTTTTGGTGCTCCCTTGTATGTTACTTCCTCTTTGTCCCTTGTTGCCTTTAAGATTCTCTC
>NW_028084398.1:0-1581 GCF_014824575.4 Sturnira hondurensis | reverse complement strand
GTGGAAGAGGCTGCCCAGCACCACACAGGCAGCGCCAGTCAGAATGGGGCACAGGACCTGCCTGTGGGACCGACGTCCACCTACCCTGAACAAAGTCAGGCTGGCCCCACGCATCCTCCCTGAACAATGCATCCCCCTCTGAGACCACCAGCAATTGCAGTTCCTGCATCATGAGCATTAAAGCCCCAGTGCCACCTGAGCCAGCTGGAGCCTGCAGGCCTGGCCAGGCCCCGCTTGCGAACTGAATGAGGCTGCTACCCGCCAAGGAAGATTGGACAATGGATTGTCCAATTGCTAACATGACGAATGGAGAGCAACTTGGTGGACAGCAGTGCAGCCGGAGAGTGAGCCTCAGGCTGGGGGCCAGACACGGGCCTCCAGCCCCACTCGGCCCCCACAGCACCTTCTCATCCCATCGGCCCCTGCTACTGGTCCAGCCTCATCGACCAGGCACCCGGCTGTCCCCTACCTGCCACTCCTCATCACACCTCTGTGCTCTCGCATACACACAGCATGTCCTCTGACCTCGCACTGCTCCCCACGTGACGCACCTCGTGAGCCCTTCTTTGAAAATTCGGCTCAGCTGTCCCCCTCTTCTGAGAAGACCTGTCCCCCCGCCCTGCCCCTGGCAGACTCGGCTCCCCCACCCCTCCCTGCCTGCTTCGCTCACGAGACTGGAAGTCCCTCCTCTCCCAGACCCCAGCCTCAGGCCTGCAGTACATGTGAGCTGTCTGCAGGTGAAGAGACAAATGGCTCTTGGCGAGTCACCAATTAGCACAGTTAGCAGCTTAACAATCCTCATTTCTTACCTCATGGTTTCCATGAGTCAGGAGAGCTGGCGTAAGTTCACAGGGTCTCCCAAGGCTGACATCCAGGCGTGTCAGCCAGGCCACGTTCTCATCCAGAGAACTCGACAGGGGAAGACTTACCTTTACATTCTCTTGGGTTGTCGGCAGAGTTCATTCCTTGTGGTCGTAGGACGGAGCTTCTCGTCAGATATCAGCAGGAGGCCACCAGCGCCCCTCACTGCGTGGGCTTCCTCCTGCAGTGAGGCAGCGGGCAGCGGGGCGGGGCGGGGGCATAGAAACACAGCCAGCAGAGCAGGGTTTTATAGGACGTCACATTGTCGCTGCAGGGACAGCCTTTCACCTCCAACGTACTCTGTTGGTCAGAACCAAGCGTTAGGTCCCACCCTCAGCAACAGAGGGGGAACATACAGAGACATGGAGGTAGGGATCATGGGGGACCGTCCCAGAGTGTGTCTGCCACATGGAGAGCAGAGGAAACCTTGCTGGGCGCTGCTTTCCTTGGTTGTAATTTGTGTTTTACTCCTCTCCGCAGGTGGCCTTGCAGCTGCTGGCTGATGAGCTCTGGAACAAGGTGCAGCTCCAGTGGCCCGAGGTGCTGGGAAAGGAGAATCCGTTCAACCCCCAGATTGAACAGGTGTTTGGAGACCAAGGGGGACACTAGGTCCCCAAAGGATGTGCGTTCCTGGGAGCTTCAGGAAACGGAAGTTTGTTGTAGGGGCCACTCTCTCCCAGACTCGCGGGGCTCTCCGTAGCAGCATCTTTGCGATGGTTT
>NW_028084397.1:0-517 GCF_014824575.4 Sturnira hondurensis | reverse complement strand
AGGTGGTTTGATGCTCAAAAAACAGTTGATGGTGCTCCTTCAGCAGTATGGCCACCTGGGGAAGGGGGTCCTGGGCCCCATGTTCCTCCCACCCCTATCACTCTGTGTGTTCTGGAACAACTACAGACAAAAAAAGCCCAACTTTCAGTTGTTGCTGCTGTTCGAAAAAGCCTGAAACTCTGAAATATCATTCAGATTTGTTCCTCTTGCAAATTTATGCTTCTGACTCAGAATAAAAGATAGCTGGTTAGAGAGAGGGGACTCCCTCACTATGAGGTATTATGAGTCCAGGTCGCCCATTACAGGGTCAGTGATGGTTTTAGTAGGTCCCAGAAATGGCTTTGTGTGCAGGACAGGGCAAGCCAACAGCCCTGAGCTCTGTGTCTCTATTGGAAGCCCCTCTGTGATGCTTCAGGGGCCACCAAGATGGAGGTCACATGGGAATAAACACTCAGCAAACAGCTCTGAGGTTCCTTGGTGTGTTAGCCTCCTTGCCCTGCCCCACCTTACCCAGTCT
>NW_028084396.1:0-630 GCF_014824575.4 Sturnira hondurensis | reverse complement strand
ATATTATTGTCACTAAAGAGGATAGATACAGAGTCAGACTTCTGATCAGTCCATTCCTCACAGGAAGTGATTGAATAGACCCTTGAGTATGATGTGGACTTGTATGTGTGCCAGTCTGGGCAGACCAACTCTTGGCCTGAGTCCTAAGGTGGGTCTAACCATGCCGTGCCCTCGGACACCTCCAGTGGTAGAGTGCCCCGTACCGAAGCGGACCGCTCAAAGGAATGCCAAACACAGGTTGGTGGCTCTTTGTCAAAACCTCTTGACTGAATGCAGAGGGATGCTTGGTGCCTTCACAGCAGAGGCATTTCCCAGAAGTCTGGGAGAAGACCAGGGATGTTGACTTTCGGTTTCCAGTTTATTCTGCACAGGGCAGAGGCAAGTCCTGGACTCTCATATGGCTGTGCATGGTCTCCAGTCTTCATGGAAAACCCAGAGATGGGAGGCTCAGAAGGATGGAGGACTGCTTGTACCCAATGCCCCCCCCCCCGGCAAAAATTTTCTCCCTAGCTTTCTGAGTTTTGAATTGCCTCAGAGGGAGAGATGGTATCTTCTTCCCGACTTGACTCCAGTCCCACCAAAGCATCTGGGAGAACACAGTGCTGTCCTTGAAGTTTTAAGTGGTCAAAA
>NW_028084395.1:0-2772 GCF_014824575.4 Sturnira hondurensis | reverse complement strand
TCTCCCAGGCTTCCCAGCCCTGGTCTGACATGAGGGTGCACGCTCCCAGCCTGTCTTTCTTGTTCTCGTAGGCTTGGGTGTGGACCTTTCCCTGTGTTGTGGCTGAATACACAGGGCAACTCGCAATTCTCCCAAACCAACAGCAACAGCCTAACTCCCTGTGTTTCCCTGTGTGTGCTGACTGAGTAGGGGTGAAGCTGGTGACTGGCTCTCTTCCAGGGGCCCAGCCAGCAGCCAGAAACTCCCCGAATTTATTCGCCAGCCAGTGCAGGTCCTGTGNCAGTGCAGGTCCTGTGCCACAGGGATCACCTGGGCGACTCTCAATTCCCCAAGCCGAGGGTTGGCGCAGACCCCGCCCCACCGGAAAAGCACGGGCGACTGGCAGTTCCCCGAGTAGACGGCCTGCTCAGGGCCCCTCTGGGGCCGGGAAGGCACGAGAGACCTGAGGCCGATGAAGCCGGGTGGGGGGGGGGGGCCGGGAAGGTGCGCGTGGCTAAAGGAGCCGGCGCCAGCGCCATCGCTGGTTGCCTGGGTGCCGGGAAGGTGCGCGCTACCCTCGGTCCAGGAAACCGGGGGCCCGGGAGGCACGCATGGCTGAAGGAGCCCGAGCCAGCGATGGCGCCGGCCACTCAGGGACCGGGGAGGTGTGAGGGACTTGCAGCCCGTCAAGCCAAAGATCAATGCTTGACTCACAGTGTCTCCTAGTCTGCACCAGCTGAGCAGGGATGGAGCCGGTTTGTGACGCCTGGTCGCAGGGATTGGGCCAACCTGCGCCTCCTCACCGCAAGCGAGCAGGGATGGAGCTGGTCAGTGCCGGCTGAGTAGGGATGGAGCTCGAAACTGACCCACTTCTGGAGGCCCTGACAGCAGCCCGAGATTCCCCGGGACTGCTCACAGGCAGGCACGGGCCCCTCGAAGCAGGGAGTGCTCTGGCAACTCTCAGTTCTCCCAAGCCAGCAACCTGACTCCACAGGTTATCGGAGCTTGCTTCCGAATGCTCACTCCTCTCTCTGCCACTACTGGAAGACCGATCTCTTATGGTGTTTTCCAATCTGTGCCCTGCCAGACAGGGGTGGTGCCGGTGACCAGTTCTCTCCCAGAGACGGTGTTGCCCACCCTCGGCTCTCAGAGACCTGGGCGGCCAGCCCGGGCCCTGGCTTGGCCTGGCAGGGGGCCCCCCCGCCACCGCCTCTGTGCTGCTCCCTCATAACTTGTTGACCTGTGGTCATCTCCTCTCCTCAACCTCTGGTCATTCAGTGTCCGCTACAGTCTCTGGAGTCCTGCCTTCTTATATGCTGAGTCCTAGTTTAGCATCTGCTGTGTTCTTCTGCAGATCAGCCAGGTCCTTCTCCGGCGCGTGGAGAGAAGTGACATCCTTTGTCCTACTCCGCCGCCATCTTCCCCGATCGCCCCTGTTACTGCTCCATTGCCTGAATGTTAATTGACTATAGAGAAAGTATGGTTTATTTCTGGGTTCTCTGTTCTGTTCCATTGGTCTATGTGCCTGTTTTTATGCCAGTACCAGGCTGTTTTGATTACAGTGGCCTTGTAATACAGTTTGATATCAGGTATTGTGATCCCTCCTACTTTGTTCTTCTTTCTCAACATTGCAGCTGCTACTTGGGGTCTTTTCTGGTTCCATATAAATTTTTCAAGTGTTTGTTCTATGTCTGTGAAATAAGCTGTTGGTACTTTAATAGGTATTGCATTGAATCTGTAAATTGCTTTGGATAGTATGGACATGTTGATGATGTTAATTCTTCTAATCCATGAACACGGTATCTCTTTCCATTTGTTTGATTCTTCCTTATTTTCTTTCTTCAGTGTTATATAGTTTTCTGCATGCAGGTCTTTTACCTCCTTGGTTAGATTCATTCCTAGGTATTTTATTTCCATTTTTGCTATATGGAATAGGATTTTTTTCTTGATTTCTGCTTCTGGTGATTCATTCTAAGTATACAAAAATGCCTTTGATTTCTGGATATTGACTGTGTAACCCGCTGTTTTGCCAAATTCATTTGTTCAAGCAGTTTTTTGGTAGAGGCTATAGGCATTTCCATGTACACTATCATGGCATCTGCAAACAATGACAATTTTGTTTCCACCTTTCCAATTTGGATGACTTTTATTTCCTTTTCTTGCCTGATCGCTGAGGCTAAAATTTCCAATACTATATTAAATAGAAGTGGTGAAAGTTGACAGCCTTGTCTTGTTCCTAATCTTAGTGGAAAAGCTTTTAGTTTTTGCCCATTGAGTATGATGTTGGCTGTAGGTCTTTCATATATGGCCTTTATTACATTGAGGAATGCTCCCTCTATTCCCACTTTGCTGAGTACCTTTATCATAAATGGGTGTTGTACCTTATCAAAAGCTTTTTCTGCATCTATTGATACGACCATGTGGTTTTTGTCTTTGCTTTTGTTTATGTGGTGTATTACATTTACTGATTTGCGGATACTGAACCATCCTTGCATCCCTGGGATGAATCCCAGTTGGTGGTGGTGTAGAATCTTTTTGATGTATTGTTGGATGCAATTTGCCAATATTTTGTTGAGGATTTTAGTATGTATGTTCATCAGTGATATTGGCCTGAAGTTTTCTTTCTTTGTTGTGTCTCTATCTGGCTTGGCAATTAGGATGATGCCGGCTTCATAAAAAGAGCTGGGGAGTTTTCCCTCATTTTGGATTTTTTGGAATAGTCTGTGAAGTATAGGGATTACCTCTTCCTTAAAAGCTTTGTAGAATACTTCCGTGAAACCATCTGGTCCAGGG
>NW_028084394.1:0-2070 GCF_014824575.4 Sturnira hondurensis | reverse complement strand
TCACAAGGCATGGGCATCTCATGTGCTCTAGTGCAGAATTAAAGGCTAAGCTTTGACTTCAAATAACAATCCTTCATTTAACTTAACTGGTTCTGTTTAAAAAAACCAATTGATTGTATTACTGAATAATCATTCCTCCCTCACTGCAATTCGAGTCTTTGAGGTTACATAGGGGAATAGGAACAGCTGAGCATGCGCATGAATAATATGATAGCCAGACACCTTCAGCATGATTTTAATTTCTCCTGATAGTCTGAGTCAATGGCCCCTGGATGAACAAAATGCCTCTGGTAGTAACATTGGGTCTTCCTAAGATTAGACCTAGACTTCCTGGGGGTAGAGTTCCCCAGATGCCAGTGAGAGCTACAATTACTTGATCCTGTTCTTTTAAGATGAGCTCATTAGTGGTGACCACGTCCAGCCCTGTGTTTCTGCCAGTGGCTGCACAAAGGTCTGAAACTTCATTTCCTTTAATCCTCTGATATGGATTTCTATTTCAAAAGCTCCACCTGGGGTTGAGAGCACTGGAGTGGGCACCTCCTTGGAAGTTCCCCTGAATGGGATGGCCATTTTTGTAAAATTTAGAGTGGAATTCCTTTGCCCAATGTGTGACCTTGCCACAGTGTGGGCAATCTTTGAGGGGAAGCTTGCATTACCTATGTGCAATCTCAGTGTGGACGGACATTCCTTGCACAGGTGACCGGACTTTCTACAGTTATAACACTTCAAATATCTCTTAATGGCAGCAGCAAAGAGAGAATCCTTATCCTTCTCCATGCCAACGTCTTGACAAGCCTTGATAAACTACTGATGTCTTTGGTAATAACTCACAGAGGTCCTATAATGGCCCTGCAGCCTTTGTTAGCATTTTCATAAGCTAGTTGTCATAAAAGAGTTTTGGCTGCTTTATTATGATCAATTTTCTCTTCAATGGCTTCCTGGAGGAAACCAATAAAGTCAATACGAGCATTCATTTGAGAGAAGGAAGGAGGTCTCAGAGCATTCAAAATGTCTTTTGTTTCTGATAATGTCTTGCAGAACCTTGAGCAAACTAATAATAAAAAAAAGATGAATGACTGTGGATAATTCATCAGGTTCTGGATGTTCTTTCAGAAACTTTAAAAAGAGTTTCTTGCAATCCCACCAACAGTTAACTAGAGTCCCCTTTTCCCCACAACCTCTCCAACACTTGTTGTTTGTTTCTTTGTTTATGGTACCCATTCTCACTGGTGTTAAGTGGTATCTCATTGTGATTTTGATTTGCAACTCTCTGATAGCTAGTGATATCGAGCATCTTTTCGTGTGTCTCTGGATCCTCTGTATGTCCTCTTTGGCAAAGTGTCTGTTCAAGTCCTTTGCCCATTTTTTAATTGGGTTGCTCGTCTTCTTTCAGTTGAGTTGTGTGAGTTCTTTGTATATTTTGGAGATTAAACCTTTGTCTGGGGTGTCATTGGCAAATATGTTTTCCCAAACTGTTGCTTCGCTTTTTATCTTGATACTGTTTTCCTTGGCCATGCAGAAGCTTTTAAGTTTGATGAGATCCCATTTGCTTATTCTTTCCTTTATGTCCTTTACTCTAGGGGACGTATCAGTAAAAATATTGCTGCATGGAATATCTGAGATTTTCCTGCCAATGCTCTCCTCTATGGCTTTAATGGCTTCCCAGCTTATATTTAAGTCTTTTATCCACCTTGAATTTATTTTAGTATATGGTGTAAGTTGGTGCTCGAGGAAAGAAGTGTGGAATTTTCTAAGAAAACTGAAAATGGACGTGTCTTTTGACCCAGCAATTCCACTGCTAGGAGTATATCCTAAGAACCTGGAAACACCAATCCAAAAGAACCTATGTACCCCGATGTTCATACCAGCACAATTTATGATAGCCAAGAGTTCGAAGCAACCTAGATGCCCATCGGTCAATGACTGGATCAGAAAATTATGGTACATTTACACAATGGAATTCTATGCTGCAGAAAGGAAGAAGGAGCTCCTACTCTTTGCAACATCATGGGTGGAAATGGAAAGCATTATGCTGAGCGAAATAAGCCAGGCTGTGAAAGACAAATACCA
>NW_028084393.1:0-1637 GCF_014824575.4 Sturnira hondurensis | reverse complement strand
TTTTCTCCTTTCTATATTCTAGTCAAGTTTCTACCATATTTTCCTGTGTATACCACGCACCCATATTTTTGACCCTAAACTTTCAGGGAAAAGAAATATTCTGTTTTCATTTTTTAATTCAACCTTTATTTATATTTAGAAATAAAACTGATTATTGTATTCCAGGGAATTATTTTGCATACAGATATTGTTATTGCTTTCTAGAGTTATACTTTTCATGTATAAGCATAAATAAAAGAATGAAAAGCATTTATATAAATATGGAATTCATGCTACACATGTCTAATGTGCATCCTTACTTTTCCCTCAAAAATTTGGGCAAACAAGTATGCACTATACACAGCAAAATACACTACACCCCATCTTTAATCAAGAAAAGGGGAATTAAACTCTACCAGCTGAAAGGGAGATTATCTATATTTAGATTTTTTAATGTTTTAATACACCAAATATGTTTCTTCTACTTTATTTACTTATTTATTCATTCATTTTTATTGTTCTTCAGCCACAGTTGTCCCGCCTTTTTCCCCTTTGCTCGCCACTACCCTGCCCCACCCCCACTCCTACAGTCATTCACTTATGTTATAAAGGCCTTAAATATGTGTTTTATTTGAGGGGCTATGGTAAGACACTATCATCATTTTTTTTAGTGCCTGAGTTGTTTCACATTCGGAGCTCTCTCAAGCTGACCCCAGGTCCCTTTGACGTACATGATCTCATCAGCCTATGGGTTTATTTTTGTTTGTCTGTTTGCTCATGGGTTGGGTTAGCACTTCCTCACATTCTAACAGTCTAAGATACCGTAGGCTCATCTTGTCTTTTCCCTGTCCCAGATCGAGAATCAACCATTTATCTGAACAGCCTCATTCCCTGTGTAGCTGTTTTACTTGACTGCCTTTTATTTCTTTACCTAAGTTCAGCGTTGTTGCAGACTGCTCTGCTTGGTTTTAGAAGTTGTATCATGACTCCTTGTGGCATAGGGTGAGGAATGACTTTTGGAATGTGAGCCACAGGAGACAAAGTTTGTCTCTGGTAGCAAACGCTGCCTCAGTTTCCTCTCCCTGCCCCCGAAGAAGCTTGGTTGGAAGTCAATGATGGGTAAGACCCCTCACAGCTGGGGGCAACCTAAGCCAGACTCGATCACTTGGGAGGCCTTCATGGAAGGACTCAGGGCGGGGGGGCTGCAACAAAGGGCAATGGACTCTCACTGCCCCCCCCTTCCGGCTTTGAGACAGCCCAAACCCCATGTCCTCTGGGAGAAGTGCTTCCTGGCTCTAATCCCCTTAAGCCTGAATACCTGATGGGGAGGGGTGCAGCTCCTTGCCTTTCTAGAGCATGTCCTGGGGAAAAATCTGGCATCACAAAGACTTCCTGATAAACCTGTGAAATCTGCTCTGCTAAGAGTGCATTCATTCATATGTTAAGGGTTTGAGCAGGAAACCCTAAAACTCTGCTCCTGACAGACACTGACTCAGACTAAGCCCTCAGATTTCTTTGAAATGTTATCTCCTCTTTGATCCTTGCTACC
This sequence comes from Sturnira hondurensis, assembly GCF_014824575.4. NCBI lineage: Eukaryota > Metazoa > Chordata > Mammalia > Chiroptera > Phyllostomidae > Sturnira > Sturnira hondurensis. The sequence goes on along the minus strand of NW_028084393.1, from coordinate 109 downwards.
CTGTATTCCTGTGTATTACAACCCAATAAAAGCCCTTGGAAGAAGGGGCTCAAGGTTTTTTTCCCCTGAGAAACTGGCCACCGCCCATGGCCTTTTTCTTCTGGGAACA
>NW_028084392.1:0-925 GCF_014824575.4 Sturnira hondurensis | reverse complement strand
CCAAGGAAGCCCGGCATGCTCTGCCATGGTGCTGCCCCCTGGTCAGAGAACTGTGAAACCCCATGAGGGGAGGGAGGGTGGTGCGTGCTCTTTACTCAGCACTCCTAGGCCCATGGCAGGTATTCTAGGATTGTCTGACCCGTAAGAGAAGAAACAGTCTCTGTGTCTAGTCCTCCCTTCCCAGGGCCCACCTGATACCTCCCCTGTTAGCTCCTGCAGCTTCTTGGTGTCTGATGGCAAACGTGCCCTAGAAGGTCCTTCTCTTTTCACTGTCACTCAGTTCCCACAGGACAGAACTATCAACTGAGCCCCCAGTGAGTTTAGTGAGCAGAGTGTTTCTCACAGCCCCTATTTGGAACCCAGCACAGAGCGGGAGAATGTGCTCTCTCATGCCACTAAGTCAACATGCATAGCTCTCTTGACTCCATTTCTGGGCCTAGGCAAATCCCTCCCACTTCAGCCCTCTGCAGAAATCTCATGATGGGTAGGAAGACAGGGTTCTTCCAGCACCTCAAATGCTCAGTGTCCATGCTGCCCTGACATGGCATCCAAAGCCCACTCACTGTCTGTGCCAGTCTTGAGGTCCCCGGTCCTCTTCACAGTACACAAAGATGCAGCCATACCTAGAAGGGGCCAGGAGGGTGTCATATCTACTATCTTGTGCACATTCTCTGTGTCTTGTGACATGTAATGAGAGGGTCCCACTCCCCAGTGGAGAACAGGTGTGGAGTGCTGCTCCGTGGTCTGCCTGGTGTACTGTAAATGGAGGGTCTGTGCCCAGAAACCTGACTGTACCTGTTTTGCCTTCTAACATACTTGCTGGATGAAACAAGCCTCAAGCAACCTGATCCCAGCCATCTGAGGGAGCACGCAGCCCCTCTCACGCCCTGGCATTTCCTCTCTGGCTTCACCCAGGACAGGCAAC
>NW_028084391.1:0-2977 GCF_014824575.4 Sturnira hondurensis | reverse complement strand
TGTTTGGAAAGCGTCCGCGCTTCTGTTCCTGTTAATGCACCCAGAAGGGAACGCACCCCTGCAGGCATTCATGTACCCACAGTGTGAACCAAAAGGGGAGGACTGTGTGGCACGTGATTAACTCTGAAACCTGGAGTAACTCCAACAGATGGTCTGAAATGAAAACCTATTAACTCAAAGCAGTTTAGGGCAAGTAGTCACGTCCTAGACTAGAACACTCCCTGACAAAAGTCAGTCTTTACCTGACTTAAGCCTGCCTGTTGTCTTTTTGCATCTATGATAACATGCCTTCAGAACTCAGAGGAATTCCCTTCCTCTGGACCCCTCAACGCACAGACACCCCAGCGGAGCACTGAAGCCAAGACTACAGGTCCTCCCGCGGTTACTGAGGTTCTGTGGTTACCCCGCAGTTACTGAGGTGACTGTGGACTGTGAACTACCCTGCACCTATTTACCTAAAAGAGGTTTGTGTCTATCACTTCACTTCTGATCCAAGCCCAGAAGTTTCCCTGCTCTGCTGTCTCACGCCTCCTTCATCTTTCACCAATGGACTTCCTGTGACCCACCAACCGTCCTCTCTTGTGACTGTAAGGTGCGAAGCAGGGTGCAGAACTGCCATTCTCTGTTGCATTTCCTCAGTCCATTGAGGTTCTGCTTCCCAGCCATTGTCGTTAGTGTGGCTCAAATAAACTCATGAAAAATTCTTAGAGGTTGGGACGTTCTTGTGTTAACAACAGGTTATACTTCATCTGTGCTTACGAAAATCAGTCTTAGGCATTTAATTGTCTATATAGCCTTCTTAGTCACTCAACATCCTCTTGTACAATCCTCAAAAATGAAGAGACACCCCTTCNTCCTCAGAAAGAACAGAAGTCTTTATCAGTAGCAGATGGCTACCATTATGAGAATCCCTGTTTATGAAGATAACTCCTTTTGTGACCTTCCAGCAGGTTTTTCAGGAGATTAGGCTAATTGCTGTCTCAGAATTGTTTTCATGGTGTGTCCGTGGTGCTGCTCGATCAGACATGAGAATGGAAAACCGCCCTACAATGGTGCATCGAATGGCTCGCTCCACTGCCAGAGCCATTCAAGCCCCCAAATCTTCTTTAGAGTCCTTAGGACGAGTGATCCTCAACAGAGTCCCCTTGCTTTTATGCTCACGGCCCAAGAAGGAGTGTGTGCCACAGCTAATGCCTCCCCACGGGACCTGGACATACACTTGTTTCTAGGTAGAACTAGAAAGGAACTCCTTAATCTTGACAAATCCTTTAAGGACATTTCAGTTTTCCTTCCAGTGTCAATGACTGCTTAGGATTCACATTTTCTGTCCTTTTCAGTTGACTCCCAGATGAGCTTGAAGCTCTTTCAAGGTTTGGGCTGCAAATTGTTTTACTTATTTTAATTTTGTTCAACTGAAACAAATGAACAAATTAAACAAATTTGTTTAATTGGAGGCCACTGAAAGAGGTTCAGTCAATTTGCAAGTGTCGTAGGGTGAGGTCTTAGAAAATCACCATAGTGGGGCAAGTATTGTGCTAGCCAGGTTAATGGAGAGCTCAGATTTGGACCCAACCTGTGCCTATAGGCTGTGCAGGGGGAGGGAAAGGCAAAGGAACAAAGAAGTTCTAGCTCCTGCTAGCACTTTTTTCTGGGATTCAGCTCTCCCCTTGAGCCAGATAATTCGGTTCTTCCAAGTATACCCATCACTTTTTGAGCTGCTGCCTCTTCTCTGGAGTTCAGGGTGAGTGTTTGCAAGTGAGTTTGTGCTCAGGCCCTTTAAGAGAACAACTGAAACTGTAGCAGCTGTCTGTCTCACCCAGACAGAGCACCTTCTTATTTGTACTTGGTGGCATGATGCTCTGGGATGCAGAGCCTGGTGTGGGACTGGGACCCATCCATCACTCCTCAGGGAGGACTTCTACAGCCAAGCTATCACTCCTGATTCTTAACTACCACGTGTGAGCATGGGACCAGCCCACTTTGTGTCTCCACCCCTCCTACATGTCTCTAGATGATTTCTTTATATCCTTAGTCATAGGACTTCTGTTCAGTCAGTTTTCAGGTGGTTCTCAAGGGTGGTTCTATAATTTAATTGTAATTTTGACACAGTCAAGGGAGGAGGTCAACACAGCATTTACTTATTCTGCCACCTTGACCAGAAGCCATAACTATGAACTCTTTATTGAAAGGTTTTCTTAGGCTCTGCCCAGGAAGAAATGCCAATCAGCCACAAAGTTAGGCAGTATAGAGCTTTATTGGGGTTTGTGCATCCAGGCCAGGTTCTCCGGTCCACAGAGTGGGGCCGGGGAAGTTGCGCTCAAGCAGGGAATATGGCAGGGTTTTATTTTGGTTGGCTCTCTGCGTGGGAGCTGGGGATTGGTCCCCTTTTAACAAAGTGGCAGTATATCATTGGTGACTTTCCTAGGACTCAGGTTGCTATGCAGATATCCGTCTTGGCAACGCCTGCCCTTTGGCTCTCTGGTTTGGCGTCAGCTGTCTTTTTCGGGTTGTAGTTCAGCCGCCATTTTGTTCTACCCCCTCCCATCCTGACATTTATATTTTGTCCTTTTGTTTGTGAAGTAACTATTTTTCCCCTAGATATCTATGTTTTTCTTAACAATTTATAAGAATACTTTTATATAATAAAGAATTCATTCACCTGTCTTTTAATTCAGTAACATGAGAGGATACAATTTCCATCTACATTGAGTAGGAAAGCATTGAGTAGGAAAACAAATATTTTAAGTGAAGATCTTAACTGAAGATCTTAAGTGAAGACCTTTAAGTGAAGACCTTGCTTTCCTACATTGAGTAGGAAAGCAAAGATTTTAAGTGCGGCTCTTGTTATCTGTCTTGTGTAAGCAAGCCATGCTTGTGTGGCAGTTATAATTGTAGCTTATGTTTCCTATTCCTGAAAGAGAAAATAGCCACCAAGGTCACTTTAGTGGAAAGAACATCATTATGAGCATTTGATAAA
>NW_028084390.1:0-566 GCF_014824575.4 Sturnira hondurensis | reverse complement strand
CTCCTAGAGCCTTTTGAGGTTTATTTAAATGAGCTGTCTTCTTCTGGCCAAAGAGAATTATTCTGTATTTTACTTTTTCCGTTTTTACAAATTCTTCTTTCTCCTAATTCACCCCTTTGAAGGCTGACTAGGTGGATTCTGGGCGGTAGTCAAAAAGAAGAGAAATAGACTTCCGCCAAGATGGAGGCATAGGTGGAAACACTGTGCCTTCTCCCACAACCAAGTTTGGATACAACAGAAGTTTTGGAGAACTAAGACACACCCAGAGATCAGAAAACTGAATTATACGGAAGTCCGACAGCTACGAACCGTTCAATGGGGACAGTAAGAGAGGCAGAGCCAGCAGCGGAGCAGGGTCGGGAAGGACAGACCTAGGAGCGTAGGCAGCCCGGACCTAGTCGGGGTGCGGGGCAGACTGACCAAGGTCGCACATTCGCGCGCAGTGAGACTGACCACACAGGCCCCAGGGGGCGAACCCAGTGGTGGAGGGCTGACAGCAGTGGCACACTCGCGAGCAGTGGAGCGGGGCACGTGGCCCTGGTGACGGTGGTGGCTGCGGTGCTGGT
>NW_028084389.1:133793-161811 GCF_014824575.4 Sturnira hondurensis | reverse complement strand
AGGCAGAACCAAAAGGGCTGCAAAAAGCAGCTTTTAAAGAAGGGATGTGCAGAGGCACTTGTTAAGAAAAAGCTAATTGAAAGGAAAGTTTGTTGCTCTCTCTCCCAAGTCTAAAACCTGATTGGGGATTGTGCTGCAGGGATGGGCTTGTGAGTGTTTTTTACAGTGTCCTCCCGTTGCATGGGCTTTTGCTTGCAGCTGGCAGGACACCTAGTGTTCTGTCCTGGCCCACATCCAACTCATACCTGTCACAGGTGTCTTTGTTGTGGCGAGCGCCTCTTTGTTGTGGCTCTTAATGCTCCAACTGTGCCCAGGGAGTGCAGCGATTGCCAGAGAGAGAGAGAGAAGGCTTCTGCTTACTAAAGAAAATGTGGTCCCAAGAAATGGCGACCTTGGAAAGATACCACCTTTCCCTAAAATACAACACACCCTACGCCCTGCGAAAAGCACTCGAGGTCATCAGCCCTTACCTGGACTGTTGTGTGCTCTGCCCAGGTTGGTGTGTAGACCATAACCTGATAGCTTTGACTGATAGCCTTCGAGTCCCTGTTCCTGGGCACCAGATGTAGCTGATAGCCTTTGCGTCCTTGTTCGGGTGCTAGATGTAGCAGACCCTGTCCAGCAGAGTCTGCCTGTTGTGGCTCACGATGAGAATCAATGCACAGGCAACAACAATCCTGAGTGGAAAAAGGGAACAGTCACGACTGCTATCTCAAGGGGAGAGTGCCCATGGGTGCCTCAGCCACTCCCTCAAGAGGGGAGAGCCCTAACCCTTGCCTAGACAGGCTTTTATTGTTTTCCTGGGGTCTTACATCATAGAAAGATTTATTATCTATTACATAGAATATTATTGTTTACATTTTAGGTACACTCAAGAAAATGAAAATAACATGAAGAGGGGAATGGCAATGAGCTGATTAGCTCTGTCCTTGGGATAACTCATACAGGCTTTGGAAATCACCTTGAAGATAGACAATACATATTTGTTGTTTTAGACCAGGGTGATGGGGTTTTGACAAGAGCAAGCCATACAATCTGTATGCATTTTCTAGGCCTGATTCCCACGGGAAATCTTGCTTTGAAGGTCTGGCTCCTGCCCACCACTTTGCTTCTGTAGGTTTTCCATACAGAGCTGAGTCACATTTGCCAGGCCAAAACAAACTGGTCCCCTACACTATACTCCTAGTCCTTCTTTCTAAATTACACTTTCACACCTCCTCTCATCAAATTTCCTACCTTCCAGGTGATGACCTTGTCCCATACTTCACTGAGAAGACAGGTGCAATCAGCTAAGAATCATGTCATCTTCCTATCATTAAATCTACCCACTGCCTGTGTAGATTCCAAGGGTCCCTATCCTCAGCCTTGGCCTGGTGACCATGGATGAACTGCCTCAGCCCCTACCTAAGGCCGACTTCCATCCCTTCCTGCTTCCTACAGACACATGGTCATGCCCCTGTCCCCTTCCTTTCTCTGCACCATCACCTCTCTTTTATCAGATCTCTCCCATCATAAACATACATGCCCTTTATCTCACATTAGAAGCTGTCTTTTGTCTCCAACGTTCCCTCTAGTGAAACCCTATTTCTCTGAACCTGTGTTCAGCAAAAGTCTTCAGTAAAGTAATCTGCACAATTGTTCTGTTCCTCCTCTCCTCACTACACATTTGAACTCTTGAGAGTGGTGGAGAGAATGAAGACAGCCTTAGGCTCACAAAGTCCTAGGCCTTTAAAGTGGGTAGGGTGTGGCAATATTCCTTCATTGTACAGATGGGGAAACTGAGACTGAAGAGAAAATGGATGCCATTGTGTATGCAGAACTGAAACATGTTCATTTTCCTAGTTCTCAAATATCTCAGTCTGCCTTCAATCATTAAAATGACTTGTTTTGTGGTCCTTATGGTATTTGTTCCATAGCGATAATAGGAAATATTATATATAAAGGAATTCAAGCAGTCCCAATTTACATGAAGTAAAATATAAAAGTACACCATGACCTTATTGCAGTCCCACACACTGTATTCCTCTCCCCAGTGGTACCCACTGTCAATGTTAATGACAAAAAGTGTCACACTCCATTGAACTGCCTTTGGATAGGTTGTTGCACTTTCTCAGACTCTCATCTGACTTGGAGGTGAACTTGTTTTAGGACAGTCGGTAATGAACTTAAAAGAGCTTAATATTTGCTTGGGGAATGTACTAAAGACCACTAAATTGTGTACTTTATAAACATGTATCTTATAGTATGTGATTTTTATGTCAATTTAGACAAAATAACCTATAAATATCTCCAATAAAGCAATACAAAGTAAAAAAACAAAAAGAAAATCATTTTGTTGTAAGATGGTGTGATTAAGGGTGTTTCTTAATCATTCAAAGTGATTTTTTTAAAGATTTTATTTATTTATCTTAGAGGGGAAGGAAAGGAGAGAGAGAGAGAAATATCAATGTATGGTTGCCTCTCGTGCATCCCCTGCCAGGAACTGGGAACTGGCCTGCAACCCAGGCATGTGCCCTGACTGGGAATCGAACCATGATTGTGTGGTTCGCAGGCCCGCACTCAATCCACTGAGCTACACCAGCCAGGGCTTCAAAGTGATCTTTAACATTATTTTATCTTTTAAATGACAATACTTTTATTACATCCCACTTCTAATGTGAAAAAAGATTCTCTTGGGGTTCTACAAGGCATGCCACCCTGAAGACTATGTCTCAGTAGGATAAGAACACCTACTGGAAACTGCTCTGTGCTTCATGCTGGTGATAGACACACTCGAGTAAAGGTCATGACAAGCATCAGGAATGTCATCATAGACTGCTGACTCATTCAGTTGCCAGTGGAAGAGTCAGGGGTCACACCTCATGTCTTACCTATGAGCATTTATCCAGCTCCTGCTGATGAGGTATAGGCACAAAAGCCTATGGACAGAGTGACTTCCCAGCATGCCCATGCCACCAACTCCATGGGCAGAGCCTTCTTTGTGCACAGCCTAGGCAGCCCCTATCAGCTTGAGAGCTCCTTCTACCAGACCTACCACTGGCTTCCTTTAATTGCTCGTGGAAGGGTCTTTGGAGTTAGTTTTGTCCCAAAGGATCCGCCTATCTGTGTCCCAGCAAGACTCCTCAGTTTAGAAATGACCCCTATTCCAGGCTCTGTGATCTATCTCTATAGCCCTCTCCCTCTCCTTACATGACATCATATCTCTGTGGTAGTCGAAGCTAGGCACCTGGGACTAATTCCCTCACACCTCCTTCTCTCACTTATTCATGCACTTTCACTTTCCAGTGGTCTTCTAAATATACCCACTTCTCTCTATCTCAATGATCACATTGAAAGTCCAAGTCACCACTATCTCTAGCCTAAACTACTGGCTTTAGTCATCTCATTCCTGGTCCTCCAGTGGCCTCTCTTCCCCCTTATATCCTTCTTTTCTAAATCAGCAGAAAGGTCCTTTAAAAGGTCAATGTGAGCCTATCACATCCCTTTCTGAAAATACGCCAGGCGGAGATTTTCTATCGCCCTGGAAATAATTTCCAAGTGCTCGTCTGACTTCATCTTGTGGTGATCCCCTTACTTGCTCTACTTGAGCCACTCAGATCTCATAGTTCTGGTGAAACCTCATGCTCTGGTGGTGTTCTTCCTCTTCAGATGGCCAATGCCTCCCCACCCCTCAGGTTTCCACCCAATACCACTGCCTTAGCAGATATGATAGGAAAATTTATTTGTTCACAAGTCTCCCTTACTTCCCTGCCCTTGCCATGCATGGTTCACTGTAGGTGAAATATACTTCCATGTCCACTGCCTTTGGACGTTGGTCCATGACTTGCATTAGCCAACAAAATGTGAATGGACATGAGGTACACCATGTCCAGCCAGAGATTTTGTATGCTTGCAGAGTTTGGCTTACCCTCTCTTGTCCTAGTTCTGGACCATCTGGAGACCTTGCTTCATTCAGTATCCTCTCCTTCTTCCATCTGGATACCAAATGGAGAAGACACAAGGAACAGATCTGAAACCATCTCCACAACCTCACACACAGCCACCAAAAGAGAAGGTGTTAACTTCCTGTGCCCTTCCTGTGCCCACTGTCCTCATCTGCAGCAGGGAGGTCATAACTGTGTCCACTCCCTCCCAGGGGTCCTCTGAGCATTCTTGGGGAGATGTGTAGGCCCAGATGCTCAGTCCAGTGTCTGGCACTTAATAAGATTCATATTACTTTTAGCTGATTGTTCATAGTTAAGGTTATGCTATATAAACATATGTGTACCATTTCATGTTTTGTGTTTTTTTAGTATAATATTAACTATATACCCTTGTTCCTTAACTCTTTATTTTTGCATGATTGGTATATTCTGTCACATGCTATAATATAGCTCAATTTAATGCTTTTGGAACATTTTAATTGAATATCTTTTTCCATGAATATTTATTTATACTTCAGATTATCTGTTAGAAATATCACTGGAGGATCAAAGAATATGAACACTTTTGAGACTGTTGACATATCTCGTCTAGCAGGCCTTTTGGCAAGAAACATCAATTTGCTTTCTTAATGCCAGGAAATAAAAATACCCATTTGTTTTCACTCAAATAATCATTTTAATTACTCTCTTACAAATGGCAAAGCTATCCTCTCTTTATTTGTATTTCTTTGATGACTAATTGCAGTAGGATTTACTACTTAATGGCTATTTGTATTTTTTCATTAGTGAACTCCTCTACTGATTACCCAGTTAGCTGTGGGATACTAAGAATTTTTATTCTCAAGTTTTAAAACCAATTCATATATTAATCTTGTGTCCATTGTATTTGTTGCAGATGTTTCACTCTACCTGCCACTTAAGTTTTAGTTGTGCCTATGATGCGTCACGTAAAGATTGTTTAAATTGTTATATTAAGATTGTTCTCTGTCATTATTTTATTGCTCTTAGGCTCAGAATATTCTTTCCTATCCAGACAGGATATAAGTATTCATTGATATTTTAGTCTAATATTTTTATTTATATTCACTTTTAATCCTCTTGATATGCATTTCAGAGTGGCATGTGCTCAGTTTTTACAGTGGTTATTTTTTTCCCCTCCTGATAGCTAAATGTTCTGGTACCATCTTTTAACCATCCTTGCATCATGATGATTGCTATTTCCTTTATTTATATTGTACACATGTGTTTGTGTATCCCACATTAGTCTTTTAAAAAAAGATTTCATTTATTTATTTTTAGAGAGAGAGGAAGGGAGGGAGAAAGAGAAGGAGAGAAACTCCAATGTGTGGTCACCTCTTGTGCGCCCCCTACTGGGGACCAGGCCCACAACCCAGGCATGTGCCTTGACTGGGAATTGAACTGGTGATCCTTTGGTACTCAGTCCTGCCCTCAATCCATTGAGCCATACCAGCTAGGGCCCACATTAGTCTATTTTTTATCTATTCACTGCTTTGATGCCACAGTGACTTGGTTACTCTATATACTATAGAGCAGAGATTTTTAACATCAAAAAAAGATGATATTTTTGTTGATCTGAGAAAAAATAGATATAATTTTGATTCATTCACAGTAGATGGCTATTGTTGTGTTGGCTATTGTAGTTCTTTTCTACTGGACAATATAAGGGAAAAGAGGTCAGTGCCTCTGACTAAATAGTCAGATATTGCATGTTTTAAAAATTCTTGTGGCACACCAGTTGAAAAACGCTGGTCTAGAGTTTTATGTTGTAGCACTGGTAGAAATGTGAACCGTGGGCAGAAGTATATGAAAAACAATTTTAAATATCAAGATTGTTGTGAAGATAACCTAAGTTTACATTATGTTACTACCTAAGTTCTAATTTGCTTCAATGAATAGAGTTCAGTTTTGTATCATATTTTGTCAAGGACACTTAACATCAGCAAAGAGGTAGGAACTCCCTCTCCCTGCTGTATAACTCTGAGGGTCATCATTCCCAGTATTTACTGTGTAAGCTGTCCCACTGATGACAACATTTGATTATTACAAAGGCAATCACTAAGAGGCCTATGTCTCTTCTAAAATAAACCAAATAAATAACACAATGAAGGGAAAGGAACCAAGGAGCACTTGGAAGAGGCTGAGAAATAGGCAAAGTTACGTGGAGTGTAGCGCAACACAACAAAATGAGAGTTTTTGAGAAAATCTGCACTGTCCAACGTGGCTGAGAGACAATTGAGAACAGGGTTGAGGGCCGGCCGATGGAGACCTTCTTCAGGGGCGGGGGTCACATGCTGAATTTACATTAGAGAAATTTCTCAAATTCAAGAGACATACTTCACATTATTAGGTAGAAGAAGAAAGAGGAATGAGCATGAAGCTCTGGTTCTGGTGGGAGGTAGGGCAGGCATGACTTCAAAAGGAAGAGATGAAACTGAGGAAGGAAGAGAACACAAGAATTCTGGAGCAAGAGTCTGGGTGAGAATTAAGGAAGGGTTCCAGAGTACAAGTAGAAGGGCACACTTTAAAGAGGAAATGAGAAGGAGTAGAAGAGCTTAGCTGTTCAGCTTAAGGGCCTATGGTCCTCCAGGGCCCTTGTCATTAAAACAGGACCCTGGAGTGGGTAATAAAACAAGAAATAGCCAATAAATACTTGAAGAAAGCTCAAAATTAAAACTGTTTTCTCCTTTTCAAATTTTCAGGGATTTTTAAAAACAGTACATGCTGGCAGAGTATGGTGACATGTATTTTGCTGTACACTGCTACAATAATGTAAACTAGAAAGGATTTTGATAAGCAATTCATATAATAAATCAAGCTCCTTTTTAAAAAATGTATTTTATTGTTTATGCCATTTCAGTTGTCTTATTCCCCCCTTCACTCCTCTCTACCCTGAACACCCCCTCCCACCCACCTTCCCCCTCTTTAGTTCATGCCCATGTGTCATAAGTTCTTTAGCTTCTACATTTCCCACACTACTCTTGCCCTCCCCTGCTTATTTTCTCCCCACCATCTATGCTACTTATTCTCTGTACTTTCTCCTCCACTCTCCTCCTTTCACTCCCCTGTTGCTAACCCTCCATGTGATCTCTATTTCTGCGGCTCTGCTCCTGATCTAGCTGTCTGCTTAGTTTGCTTTTGTTTTAGGTGTGGTTGTTAGTAACTGTGAGTTTGCTGTCCATTCACTATTCATGTTTTTTATCTTCATTTTCTTAGATAAGTCCCTTTAACATTTCATATAGTAAGGGCTTGCTATGATGAACTCCTTGAACTTGACCTTATCTGAGAAGCACTTTATCTGCCCTTCCATTCTAAATGAAAGCTTTGCTGCATAGATCAATCTTGGATGTAGGTCCTTGCCTTTCATGACTTGGAATACTTCTTTCCAGTCCTTTCTTGCCTATATGGTCTCTTTTGAGAAATCTGTTGACAGTCTGATGGTCACTCCTTTGTAGGTGACAGTCCCCTTATCTCTTGCTGCTTCTAGGATTCTCTCCTTCATTTTAATCTTGGCTAATGTAATTATGATGTGCCTTGGTGTGTTCCTTCTTGGGTCCAACTTCTTTGAGACTCTCTGAGCTTCCTGGATTTCCTGGAAGTCTATTTCCTTTGCCAGACTGGGGAAGTTCTCCTTTATTATTTGTTCAAATAAGTTTTCCACTTGTTGCTGTTCCTCTTCTCCTTCTGGTACCCCTATAATTTGGGTGTTGGAACATTTAAAGATGTGCTGGAGGTTCCTAAGCTTCTCCTCATTTTTTTGAATTCTTGTTTCTTCATTCTTTTCTTTTTTAAAATTTAATTATTTTTCAAGTACAGTTTTCTGTCTTTTACTCCCATCCCAGTCCACCCACCCCCATGCTCCCCACCTCCCTCCCCTATCTACCTCCCTTAGTTGTTATCTATGTGTCCTTTATACCTGTTCCTGTAAATCCTTCCCTTTTCCCCCTGAAATCCCCTTCCCTCTCCCCTCTGGTCGCTGTCCCCCTGTTCTCTATTTCAGTGCCTTTGTCTTTATTTTGCTTGCTTGTTTGTTTTGTTGTTTAGCTTCCTGTTAAAGGTGAGATCATATGCTATTTGTCTTTCAACACCTGGCTTATTTCACTCAGCATAATGCTTTCCAGTTCCATCCATGCTGTTGCAAAGGGTAGGAGCTCCTTCTTCCTCTCTGCTGCATAGAATGCCATTGTGTAAATGTACCATAGTTTTTTGATTCATTCATTTACTGATGGGCACCTAGGTTGCTTCCAGCTCTTGGCTATTGTAAATTGTGCTGCTATGAATATTGGGGTGCATAGGTTCTTTTGGGCTGGTGTTTTAAGATTCTTAGGATATAATCTTAGCAGTGGAATTGCTGGGTCAAAAGGCATATTCATTTTTAGTTTTCTTAGAGAATTCCATACCATTTCCCATAATGGTTGTACCAGTCTGCAATCCCACCGACAGTGAACTAGGGTCCACTTTCCCCACAACTTCTCCAACATTTGTTGTTTGTTGCTTTGTTTATGACAGCCATTCTGACCAGTGTAAAGTGATATCTCATTGTGGTTTTAATTTGCATCCCTCTGATAGCTAGCGATATGGAGCATCTTTTCATGTGTCTCTGGATCGTTCTTCATTCTTTCCTGTTTGGTTGTTTCTTTCTTCCTTCTGATCCACTCCATTGATTTGAGTCTCAGTTTTCTTTCCATCACTATTGGATCCCTGTGCATTTTCCTTCATTTCAATTAGTGTAGTCTTCATTTTTTCATCTAATTTGCAACCAAAATCAACCAGTTCTGTGAGCATCCTGATCACCAGTATTTTGAACTGTGCATCCGATAGGTTGGCTATCTCTTGGTCGCTTAAAAGTATTGCCTTTGGGGCTTTGATTTTTTTCTTCTGCTTGAGCCATTTTTGGTCAGGTCATGCCTGTTATGTATGAGTGGTGGAGCTTTTAGTGTTCACCAGGGTGGGGTAACCCAGTGGCTGGGTTGTGATGCTGTATGAGGGGGCAGGGTCAGAGAGGGAACAATGGTGCTTGTTCCACGCTCTCTCGGATTTCAGTCCCCTCTGCCGCTTCTCACAAGCCAACACCTTTTCAATTGGTGCTTTTAGGCTTTATTTCCTGTCGCTGGGGCCCTGGGTTGCCCAATCTGTCTTGCTGCCCATTTTTGTCTAGTTTATCTGCACGTGAATGTGTCACTGCAGTCAGCCTCATGCCGCCTGCACTCCTGGGTCTGGCTGCCACTGCCTTTTCCTGCCATGATCTCTCTCTGTTAGCCACTGACTCCACCCCTCTTACCGGTCTGGTTAAATGATTGTCGGACTTCCGTACAGTTCAATTTTCTGTCTGTTCTGGTTGTGTTTTATTTCTAAATCTTTGTTGTCCTTAATTATGGTTGTGCAAGGAGGCACAGTGTTTCCACCTATGCCTCCATCTTGACCGGAAGTCTAAATCAAGCTCCTTGATATCCAAGTCCATGACCAGAACCTGTTTATAGGTATAATGTATAACTATGTATACTTATATGTGCACATGCAAAAACAGTAGAAGGAAATACACCAAAATGTTAATAGTGCTTTTCTCTAATAAGTAAGTTCATTTGTCTCTTTGTACTTTTCTGCCTTCTAACTTCTTCCTACAACCAACATATTATACTTTTATGATGAAAACAACCTGGTCAACAAGAGACATTATTTACAAACTAGGAGTGGGGGTGGGAATCCTACTTTCCTGCAGTTCTCAGGCTTAGGACTGCACACACACACAAAATCGAGCTCCTATGCAAAATTTCCTTCTGCCTTAAATAAGAAACCAGAGGAGACCTTTGTTCCCAGAATGAGTGGACTGATGGCAACCTTGAACAATGTGGAGGGGAAAGAGATGTGGAAACAAGAATCACATATGAGCCGTGGAATGGTCTCTCATGCACAAGAAGAGGCATATATCCTACCAAATGAACACAGGTAACTGCCACAGCTTAATACAACTAAGATGATGGGGGAGGAGGAGTACTACTGGCTACTCACAGAAGGTGACTAGCTAAAGCATGGAATATCTGTGTCTACCACCTGTGTGAACTTGCAGGGGAAACCTGTTGGCTTAGATGCACCTGTGAGTCTCTGGAGCCAAACTGCACAGGTTTGATTCCTGGCTCAAGCACATACTTGCTGTGTGAACTTGCACAGGGCCTCAGTTTTTTCATCAATGGAATGAAGATGATGGTATCTGCTACCTAAAGGCTTTTTGGAAGATGAACTGAGCTATATTTGAAAAGTGCATATAAGTTTGCATGCCTGTCCCACTACAAAGTGTACACAAGTGTCTGGTCTTGTTATTCTTTGTTCCTATTCCCTGCATGCTGATCTGGGATGACCCACAATACAAACAGTGATGCTAAGGGGATTCTTTCTGAAGTGGAGGAAATGTTCAATCCATTGGGGAGGCCCAGAAGAAGTAGAAGTGATAAATTAGAACCTTGGGTTAAAATGAAGTTAAATGGAACCCCCTGCCCCAATATTATCAATCTTCCTCACAGGCCTGGGAATTGTTTAAAAATGTCAATAGATTTTCAAAGACCAACTCAACTTTATTTTGCATTTAGTTAAAAATGACCCAGAAGTATTCTGAGTTAAAAAGAAAAAGTATATTAGAGGTGCTGCACTTCACTATCTGCCCCACAATCCCACTCTGAGTAATTTGTCCATTGGAGATAGACTGATAAGTTTACAAAGATGTAGTACAAGATTGCTTAATTTTGGTGTTGCTTAGAATAATAAAACCTGGGAACAACCTAAGTAGCTATCAATAGTGGATTGGGCTGAATAGATTACAATGTATTGATAAAGTAGAATGCTACACAGCCATTAAAGAGGATGAATATTTGTCTGCACCTATGTATTCACTGACATGGGAAGCTGTCCACAACACACTACGGGGGGCAAAATGGCAGGTAAAGGATCACAGCATGTATCCTAAAGCATCCATATGTCCACACATAACTGCGCAGGGACATGCTTGGAAGAATGCTCATATAAAGGTGGACAGTTATTGTCTCTGGGAGGTAGGATTTTAAGACATTTGGGTTTTCTTTTTTACGTCTTTCTAAAGTTTTTCATTTCTACAATGAACACATACTACCTTTGTAATAAATCAAATCTGATTGGGTAAAAATACCTACTTGTTAAATGAATGAATGTCTTTTAAAAATACCATAAAAACAACAAAGAGTTTCCTATGTTGCCCTCATCCTGCCTTGTTATTTGGGATTAAACTGCTATTATAAAACATGCTATTCTTTTGACTGGAATGTAAATGTTTTGGGAAGGAGAATGGAGTTGGGAACAGCTCACACAAAATTGTGAATGCGGAATGTGGATAGATACCAGAGGCCAACAAAAAGCCCAGATAACATTTAGAATTCTTAAAATGTTCATTTTTCTCCTCAGAACTGGAATTGTAAACACCAGTTCAATTCAGGGCCTCCAAATGGTCAGTTTCTACTTTCTATAGATGGATCAGGTATGAGTGCCTTTCATGAGAAATACAAAATAAATAGAAAACTGCTTTCACTAAATTGAAAGAGATCATGCACCTGCTTGCTAACCAGAAAGACACAGACTTACTTGGTTTTCACTCACGTGCCTGGACAGGAGCCTCGTGACACTTCTCTTTCCACCATCCACAGTTCCTCTGCTGGCTCTAACTGGGAGATCATGCCTGAGTTGGAAATTGAAATCCCTGTTTTTTTGGAAAGGAAAGGGGACTTAACTATTTGTGCTGGGGATACAACTGTGTCCCAGAATTCCAGTCCAATCACTTGGCCTTCAGTGGGAAAGGGTATTCTAGGAGACCCCACAGAATGATACCAGGAATATCTTGACAGGGCCCAATGTGATTTCCAAGAAGGACGGGAGGACAGGAAGGGGAGTGGGCATGGGAGCAGAAGTGGGAAACTCTCTCAGCTGTAAGAAACAACCGGTTTTACCCTCCCAGGTAGAATGGGAATCTTGAGTCATCTCCATTAAAACTGACAGGAAAACTTCTGGCCTAGAAAATCAAAGGACAGAAAGACCAAAGCCTCTAAAGCAACATAAGTAAGTTTATCAACAGCTCCGGTTGTCACTGAGCTTTAAAAACTATGAAAAAATATTAAACAGGAAATAAAAATAGAAACAAATCTGACCCCTGCCTTTCCTGCCTGAGTTCAGGAGTGCTGTCCTAACCCATGGAAATCAGGATCTGGTACTTCATCAGCATCCCATCCTTACCTACATTTCTCTGAGTAGGATCCAGCTACCCCTCATCCTGCTAGAAGAAGTCTGAGGGAATATCTGTGAATATCACAGACTCCCAAAAGACCTAAACCATTCCTACTTACCCCAAGGTTCCTCAAGGAAGGCTGAAGTTGGCACCATTGTGGGAAGAGATGGACAAGAAGCAGTCCAATGGTGTTCACAGCCTCCACTGTTCCAAGTTCGATGTATACTGAGCGCTTAGTATGTATCTACCTCAAAGCTTTACTCTGTGGGAGCTACAACAAGAAGTGGATACATCTCTGCTCTTGGGAAGAAAGTCATTTTATTACAAAGAAATAGTTTATTTAAAGCATATTCCAATGAACTCTTATATGCTGGGAATGGTGGGAATGGCACCTTCTCTCAGAGGCAAGGAACTGGCTTGATTTGCTCTTTAGTATGTGCAGAGCACTCCCAAATCTAATCCCCTCCAGCCCAAGCTCTCTGCCCACTTTATAAATGTTTGCCAGGTTAATGATCAAAACTATTTGATAATAAAAGCCCTGAGTACAAAGTCAAATGATTACTCTTACTGTAGGGAGCACACGGCCTGCTGGAACAACAAGGAAGGGAGACAAGTAGAGATGGGGGTCAGGGCGAGAATGCTGGATGAATAAGTGTGGCTTTATAGGAGACAGGTGTTCTTTAAGACAGCATGCAACTTGGATGGAATTCTTGATAACTTTGGCCCATAGCACCAGTAGTCCCTATGGCAGGAGTTCAAGCTGCAATGAGATGCTTTGCAAGAATGCATCCCCACTGCCATGGCCTTCTTCTGGATTACTGCAAATAGTCTCATAGCTGGTCTTTCTTCCACCTCCAATCTCATGCTCTACCATCTGATTGTCTACACCAGGGTGGCAGTTCTGAAATAAAAACCTAGGCATAGCAAGCTTCATTTTAAAGCCCACTACAAGCACTCCTTCTAAAGATGAAACCACATCCCTTCAAGTGATATTCTAGACTTTTCCCAGTCTGGACCTGATCTACTTGTCTGGCCTCATCTCCTCCTGGTCCTGCCCACAGAAACCCTGTGGTGCAAGAAGACCGTCCATTTCAGTGCTCCCTGGATACATTATCTGATCCTAACAATACTCCCACCATGTCTTTGTATATTTAAAACATAATTACATGCATAAGTGATAAAGGGGATATGATAATGAAAAGATATGCAAATGGAAAGACTAGAAAGAAATACACAAATTTGAAATTATTCTTGTAGACTAATAGAGTTATGAAAAGTTTATTTTTCTCCTACAAGAAGAAATATGTTAGTGTTGCTGTTACAGAGCAGAGGTCCAAGGGGGGCAATATTTGGCCCACCCAGGGATGCCAAAAAAACTGTTAAATAACAGATACACTGGGGCCCTAAACTTCAGAGAGTGGTATACTAATACCGTCCAGACCCCCCTACTGGGCCCGATCTTCGGTCACCAATTGGAAAGACATTTTTCAATGCCAGAGATTTGTGAAAAGGAAATGAAATGTTTATTTAATGCTATTCAGACCTAATGCCTTCATTAAAATATCAAAGTCCTTTAGGGTGTACCCCTACACACACACACACACACACACAGCCACTGTCGCTTCTCCCCCTGTCCTAACTTCGGGTACCGTAAATCAGGAAGAGAGCACACGTCCATTTTCCCAGGCCGTTGGTACTGTCAGCTATGTTGCCGTCCAGGCAGGATCTCCAATTAATCCAAAGTCATGCGGCACCTTCTCATGGTCCACTGGCAAGAGTTCTTTGTACCCATTTTTCCAGTCAAAGTCTCTCCTGCTTTCCAGGCCACTCGGCCAAAGGGAGTGCCCCAAAGCTGCGTGGGCCTCTTCTACCAAAGCTGCAGGGGTCCGCACTCCACCAAAAGTGTGTGTCTTTCTTCTTCACCCGGCTGCAGGGGTCTCCATTCTTGCAAAGCTGCATGGTTTCCCCTTTCATCTGGGAAAGAGGGGGTCTGCACTCTGCCCAAAACCGCATGGCTCTCCTCCCAATGGCTGCCGTGTCTAGGTTTAAATCTTCCTCTGTACCCCTATTTCTGACTCCTCCCGCGATCAGTTATACCTGACAGTATTTCTGTATTATTACACGTTTACTGGGCTGCTATCGTTAGTCTGGGCTGGTATGGCCCCATGTCCTAGAGCCAATCTTCTCCAAGCTCCCAGGCAGGTGCTGTAACTCAGGGGACTTGCTCCCCAGTTACATCTTTGTGGGGAAGTGACTTCATTCCCCCTAGCTCTAAGCCTGGCCACAGCCATTTAACATATCCAAGTGACCTGCCAAAGGCTATAGATATGTTAAATGACCATGCCATGGATTAGCTGCAGGGCTGTGGCTTTACAAAACAGCCCTGCATGTTCCTGCTCCATGTGTCCCTTCCCCCAACTCACACCTTTGTGGGGAAGGGGTGAGGACATCTTATACGTCTCTCCAATATTCCTATACACTTTGAGTTCTGGATACCACTCCAAATAGTTTTTTTGCCCCCGCCCTTCGCTGCACCCTGTATAATTGCTATAACATTTTTAATAATTAAGAAAAGCAAGCAATAATGTTCCAAATGATAGCAAGACTTTAAAAGTTAAAGAATCTGCTTTTGGGACAATTATTCACATGAAAGAGCAGAGTGGGCTACATTTACCACAGATGTTGTCATGGCAGAGAAGAGCCTTGAGTAAATGGTAGAAGGGAATGGCCTGAATTATGGCACAGCAGCTACAAAGAGCAGGAAGTGTGCTGCAGACAGACAGCTAAGACTTGCCTATAAAAAGAGAGTCAGGGACCATAATGGGCTGTCTCTGGGAGTACAGGTAAATGGAAGAAAGTCAGACAACTCTGAGACAACAGAAATCTGACCCTATTTGGTGCCTGGAACTGCCACCTATGTGGCTACTTGAGAACACAGCAGTTCTGCTGCAGTTACCACAGCCATATTCTTGGAGGTGGGGAAGTGGTGAATTCTCAAGGACCTTACTATTCCTTTGGGAATAGAAGAAGTTTCTGAGGATGAGGGAAGGCAGGAAGAAAAATAATATTTGTCAACTGTTTATACATGCTAGGCACTATAGTCAGAAGTTTACATATAAAAGGCCATGAAACAAATATTCATAACCACCCTGTAAAGCATCTATCTCTTACTATGCCCTTTCACAAGTGAAATACATTCAGAGTGGTTCTATAACTTGCCTAGCATCCAGCTTGTAAGTAGCAGAGCTGACAAGTACCTGTGTATACCTATGATGAGCATCCTGAAAAATATAGACAAATGAAAGATGATCACATTGGACAGTGAAATCATGGGTCCTTTCATAATGACTTCTGTTAGTTTTTTAAATAGGGTTAAATAGTATTAAAACAATTTCTTTTGACTATACATTAAAAAGGAATTGAAAGGAATTGGTCTGATAAATTCCTAGCTGCCCCTAGATCCACTAATGTGTTCTAAAAGCCAGTTTGACAAAGAGTGAGGATTAAAAGTCTCAAAAGATGATTGTTTATTATAATTTTTAAAGTAATTTTTAAAAAGGAAAAATAATAACAGCAAGATTTTAAAATACGACGTCGAAAGATCTTGAAATACCAAAAACCAATCATTGAACTCTGTATGCTTTTTTTTTTTTACAAGAAAGGGAATGAGAATACATGGACAATTCCCTGAGGAGCAGCCAAAGGCCAGAGATTTTGGATCAGACAACCAAAGCACTGCAGTTGATGTCCCTGTCAAACAGCAGGGGAGAGTCTGGATGTTGGTGTTCCTAGACAAAAGAGAGTGTTCAAAGTGGAACTTCCGGAGGAGTTCCCTTTGTCAGAAGCTCACTGTTAAGTCCCACCATTTCTACATAATATAACAGGGTAGACCAGCAAACAGACCAGGGCTTGGTAAGCCCACTACCATACAGGCAAACAGAGAAGCTCTCAATCTCTGTGCCCCTAAATGCCAATAAGAAGAACCAAACAAGGCAGTCCCCAAGAGGAAAAGATGGATTGGTGCTGCAAGGTTGATATCAAATTATCACATCACATTCCAAATGAAATCAATAACACAATTTTATATAATGGTGACAATAAATGCTAAAGAGATTTATGCTCTGATTCACTCTTATATCTATGAAAGAAAGGGCTGAGCCCTTTAAGCTGCTTCTCTCAGGCATATAAATCATGTTTAATAAATAAGCCTGTGATGAATTAATATATGACAAAAGAGGTGAGAATATACAAAGAGGAAAGCATAGTCTCTCCAATAAGTGGTATTGGGAAACCAGATATTCACATGCAAAAGAATGAAATTGGTCCACTCTTTTACAACATATACAAAAATAAACTCAAAATGGATTAAAGGCTTAAATGTAAGACCTAAAATCATAAAACTCCTAGAAGAAAACATAGGTGGTAAACTCTTTAACATTACTGTTAGCAATATTGTTTTGGCTATGTCTCCTCAGGCAAGAGCAACAAAAGAAAAAATAAATAGGACTATATCAAACTAAAATGTTTTTGCAAAGTGAAGGAAATCACCAACAAAATGAAAAGACAACTTATGAAATGGGAGAATATATTTCCAAATGATATATTTGATAAGGGGTTAATATGCAAAATACATAAGAAACTCATACAACTGAACAAACACCAAATGATGATGATGATGATGATGATGATAATAATAATAATAATTTATTTTTAAAAATGGGCAGAGAACCTGAATAGACATTTCTCCGAAAAGAATATGCAGCCCTTGCCATTGTGGCTCCATTTGTTGGAACATCCTCCTGTACACCAAAAGGCTGGGGGGGTCGATTCCTGGTCAGTGTACATACCTAGGTTGTGGGTTTAATGCCAGGTTGGGGCACATATGGTAGACAACCTATCAATGTTTCTCTCTCTTTCTCCCTTCCTCTCTCTCTAAAATCAATAAACATATTTTTAAAAATTAACAAAACAACAAAGAGGACATACAGATGACCAATAGACATATGAAGAGAAGCTTAACATCGCTAATCGTCAGAAAAATGCAAATTAGAACCACAATGAGATATCATCACCTCGCATCCATTAGAATGGCTATCATCAATAAATCAACAAGCAACAAGTATTGGGGAGGATGTGGAGAAAAGGGAACCCTTGGGCAGTGTTGGTGGGATTGTCAATTTGTACAACCACTATAAAAAACCATATGGCGGTTCCTCAAAAATTTAAAAACAAAGTTGTCATACAACCCAGCAATCCCACTTCTGGATATTTCTCTGAAGAAATAGAACACACAAATTTGAAAACATGCATGCATCCTTATGTTCATTGCAGCATAACTTACAATAGCCATACCTACGTGTCAATCAATAAATGAATGGATAAAGAAGTGGTATGTATACAATGGAATATTAACAGAATTTTACTCAACAATAAGAAAGAATGAAATCTTGCCATTTTGCGACATGGATAGCCTTAGATAGTATTATGCTAAGTAAAATAAGTTGGACAGAGAAAGACAAACACTATATAATTTCACTTATATGCAGAATCTAAAACACTAAACAAAACAGAAACAAACTCAGATACAGAGAACAAACTGATGGTTGACAGAAGGAAGGGAGTAGAGGGATGGGCAGAAAAGGTGAAGGAGGTTAAGAAGTACAGATGGTTACTAAACTTACTGTGGTGATCACATCATGAGATATATAAATGTTGGATCATTATATTGTACACCTGAAATTCATGTAATATTGTCTGTCAGCTATAATTTTTTAAATGTTAGAAGAGCACTAAATTATAACTGCTAAGTGATTCTTGAGAATTTATGTTTTTGTATATATTTTCCTAAAATATTTTTTCAAAGGACATCCTATAAAACATTGTCAAACTAAAGACAAGCCTTATTAGAAAAATCTAAAATACTAAGTCAAAGGGTCTATAGTCTTTTAAGCTTCAAAGAAATCCAAAAAGAACAAAAAGAGTTATCTTCAAAGAAATTATCCTTTAACTAAGAAGTAACAAATTTTTAAAAATGAAAGATTTTGATTATCTGATAATAACTGAGCTACTAAACTGTAAAAGAAAAACTTAAGAAGATACATTCAGGCAATAAATGTGTATGATTTCCTCAAGGCACAAAAATCATTGACTTAGAAAAAAATTCTTCATTCTATAGCAGATTCCAACCCAAGTACATCACCTATTTAGTTGTCCTTTTCTCAAAATAGAAAAGGAAAGAAAATACAAATAAATGAAATCAGAATACATATAATATCTCAATAAAAATCAATTTCTTTAGGAAAGCATAAATTTGCTAGGACACCAAAAGCAAAAATGTAATCAAGAAATATATGAATATCTAGCAGCACAATTTATGATAGCCAAGAGTTGGAAGCAACCTAGATGCCCATTGGTCAATGACTGGATCAAAAAACTATGGTACATTTACACAATGGAATTCTATGCTGCAGAAAGGAAGAAGGAGCTCCTACCCTTTGCAACATCCTGGATGGAACTGGAAAGCATTATGCTGAGCGAAATAAGCCAGGCGGTGAAAGACAAATACCATATGATATCACCGTTAACAGGATTCTAAACAACAAAACAAACAAGCAAGCAAAATGTAACCAAAGACACTGTAATACAGAAGGTGCTGACAGAGTCCAGAGGGGAGAGGGGAGAGAATCACAGGGGAAAAGGGGATGGACTCACATGAACAAGTATAAAGGACACATGGACAATAACTAAGGTGGGGGGTGGAGATGGGAGGGTGGTGGGGAGCACTGGGGGGGCAGGGCTGGGAATACAAGAAAGAAAACTGTACTTGAACAAGAGTTAAATAAAAAAATAAAAATAAATAAAAAAGAAATATATGAATATCTCTAATAGAGATTTTCAAATTAAAAGACCTTTCTACTGTCACTTATAGTCAAATATGATTGTCAAGTAAATTATAGAAATTAAATTAAATGATACGCTTATTCCAAAGAAAAACTAACACGTGATTAAATCTGCAAGGAATACAAATAAATACAGGAAATTTAAACACTGAATTTTTAGAACAACTTTGACATGAAGGTTTCTATTGCTTTTATTAAAAATGTTTTTGAACCAAACCTGCCATATTCATTTAAGTACATGCTACAATTTTCTTTTTTATGTAGCCACAATGAAAACTGGTTTATTTACTAAACATCATATTACACCCTCCAAAAATAAAAGATGGTATATGTTTTTTCTCAATATCCTTGTTAACATTTATTATTGTCTTTTTTTAAAAGATTTTATTTATTTATCTTTAGAGGGGAAGGGAAGGAGAGAGGGAGAGAAATATCAGTGTATGGTTGCCTCTCGTGGGTCCCCTGCTGGGAACTGGCCTGCAACCCAGGCATGTGCCCTGACTGGGAATCAACCGTGATTGTGTGGTTCGAAGGCCCGTGCTCAATCCACTGAGCTACACCAGCCAGGGCTATTATTGTCTTTTTTATTATAGTAATTCTAGTGGGTGTTACATGTTATCTCATTGTCAATTTGATTTATATTTTCCTAATTACTAGTGATGTTGAACACCTGTTCATGTCCTTATTGGCCATTTGAATATTTTCTTTGTGGAAGTATCTTGATCCTTCACCCATTTTTTGGTTGTTGAAGTACAGTTGTTTCCATTTTCCCTCCACCATCCCCTCTGCCCCACCCATTCTCACTGCTCACCCTTGATCCTACCCACCTTTGGCATTGTCCATGGGTCCTTTATATATGTTCTTTGACAACCCTTCCCCCTTTGTCCCACATTATTCCCTCCCCTTTCCCTTCTGGTTACTGTCAGTTTCTTTATTTCCAAGTCTCTGGTTGTATTTTGCTTGCTTGCTTGTTTTTTTGATTAGGTTCCACTTATCGGTGAGATTATATGGTATTTTTCTTTCACCGCCTGGATTATTTCACTTAGAATAATACTCTCCAAGTCCACTCATACTGTTGCAAAGGGCAGGAGTTCCTTCTTTCTTTCTGTTGTGTAGTATTTCATTGTATAAATGTACCAGTTTTTTATTTTATTTATTTATCTTTAGAGAGGAAGAGAAGGAGAGAAATATCAATGTATGGTTGCTGCCCCTGAGTCCCCTGCTGGGAACTGGCCTGCAACCCAGGCATGTGCCCCGACTGGGAATCGAACCGCAATCCTGTGGTTCGCAGGCCTGTGCTCAATCCACTGAGCTACACCAGCCAGGGCAATGTACCAGTTTTTTGATCCACTCATTTACTGATGGGCACTTAGGTTGCTTCCAGCACTTGGCTATTGTAAATTGTGCTGCTATTAACAATGGGGTGCACAGGTTCTTTTGAATTGGTGATTCAGTATTCTTAGTGTATAGTCCTAGTAGTGGGATTGCTGGGTCAAAAGGCAGATCCATTTTTAGTTTCTGAGGAAATTCCATACTCTTTTCCACAGTGGCTGCATCAGTCTGCTTTCCCACCAACAGTACACTAGGGTTCCCTTTTCTCCACATCCTCTCCAACACTTGTTTGTTGATTTGGTTATGATGGCCATTCTCACTAGTGTGAAGTGGTATCTCATTGTGTTTTTTTAAAGATTATATTTATTTTATTTTTTAGAGAGGGGAAGGGAGGGATAAAGAGAAGGAGAGAAACATCAGCGTGTGGTTGCCTCTCATGTGCCCCCTACTGGGAACCTGGCCTGCAACCCAGGCACGTGCCCTAGATTGGGAATCGAATTAGTGACTTTTTGATTCACAGGCTGGCTCTCAATCCACTGAGCTGCACCAGCCAGGGCTTCATTGTGGTTTTAATGTGCATCTTTCTGATGGCTAGTGATGCTGAGCATCCTTTCATATGTCTCTGGGCCCTCTGTATGTCCTCCTTGGAGAAGTGTCTGTTCAGGTCCTTTGTCCATTTTTTAATTGGGTTGTTTGTCTTCCTGGAGTGCAGTCTGCATGAGTTCTTTACATATTTTGGAGATCAAACCCTTGTCTGAAAAAGATGGTATATGTTTTAAAAAATGAATCTAAATTATGGAAGTCAATAGTCTTATTTATATTTCAAAGTCTCTGAAAACTTTGTGACAATTTATGTCCCCAACACAAAAAAATAGAGATAAAATTTGAAATCTACTTACTTATTTTCTACTCTAAATCCACTTCTCTGATGTAGAAGAGTTGCACTGATATTATTAGACGGGTAGATCTGCATTTAAATGCAATGTGAATTTTTTTAAATGTTTGCTACTTGAAAATTGACATACATTTCTTATTTTAAAAACTGACCTAAAATCACAGAAAATAAACACCTTCTTCATTGTAGCTAATATAACGGTAAAAGACTAAGCTCTATTTTGCCTGTTTCCTTGCATCCAGTGAAAACAGCTAGCTTGCACCAAGACCAGACAATCATTTCCTCAAGATCTCTGCACAGGCCTATCCAGTCTATGCCCCCTTTACTGGGCCATGGGAAACCTTCTGGGAATCTGAGTCACAATCTGAGCTAAATAACTGGGAAAACATGGAAAGTTGTTTTTTTCTTTTACACATTGACAAGTTGCAATAACTTAGATCTTTGAAATCCTTTGTATGTGTAAAACTGCATATTCTTGGAGGGTTTCCTGAGGCTAATAGCTTCTCACTTAAGTAATACAAAGACTGTAATTCTGTCAGACTTTCAAGTTAAAAAAAAAACATGTGGGCACTTTGGGTGTTCCCTCCTCCACATACCTTATAGGCTTGCCCTAAAATACTGCCTATGACAGAGCAATCTTCATCCTAAACTTTTGTCTGCTTCCCAATGTCTACATAGTAAGGTCTGGTGAAGTTGATTGCCAAGATTATAGACACCAACCTTGGGGACTTTATGTTGAGTGAAGGAAGCTAGACACAAAAAGACAAATACTATAGATTCCATTTATTAGAGCAAAGTCATAGAGATAGTCAAATGGTAGTTACCAGGGACTGAAAGAAGGGGGAATAGGGTGTTCATGTCTAATGGGGACAGAGTTTCACTTTGGAAAGATGAACAAGTTATGAAAATGGATGTAGTGATGGCTGCACAACAATGTGAGAGAACTAAATGCCACTGAACTGTACACTTAAAAATGGTTGAAATACTAAGTTTTATGTTATGTATTTTACCACAATATGTTTAAAAAGGTTTATACATACCATCTAAATTTATTCTTTTTTTAAAGATTTTCTTTATGTATCTTTAGAGGGGAAGGGAAGGAGAGAAGGAGAGAAACACCAATGTATGGTTGCCTCTCATGCGTCCCCTGCTGGGAACTGGCCTGCATCCCAGGCATGTGCCCTGACTGGCTCTGCCCTGACACACCTTCTACTCTAACCTGTCTTCTCATTAGTTCTTGAAGAAATTGCATTCATTTGTGTCCCTGAGCCTTTGTCTTACTTTCCTGTAGCCTGAAAACCCCTTGCCTATCATTCTAAGTTTCCAAATGAGGCTTAAATTCCTTCTTGTTTTGTTCCCCATAATACTTCCTGTTTAAACTACTGGTGTGGGCAGTTAGGTAGTTTCTTGTTATGTCAGCATTTCATGCTCAGGATTTGTTCTGCTCTTTCTCCCCAGCACACCCTAACTTCTTTGATGCCTAGGACAGGACTCTCCTGGCCAGGCACAGGTGAGCAGGGAACTCAGACAGTACAGGCCCTCAGGGAATTCAGCAACAACACAGCACTGGATCAAGTTGAAAGGTCTCAGGAAGCCACTGAGAAGGGTAGCCAATCACAGCAACAGGAGGTGTGGGCCCAGCAGTAACCTTCAACTAGGACAATGCCTGAGATATACCAGCCTCCGCCTCCACAGAGCCTGATTCAGTTATAGGTCTACAGACCAACCACATGGACCAAAGCCCTGCTGTAAGGAACAGTACTATTTAGCCAGGCAAAAGTGAATGGCTAATAGTAGTTACACTAATCATCTCCCTTAACACCCCCTAACCAGGTCCCCTCCAACCCCGAATTGTATTGATTCTATCTTAAAATAGCTTTCAAATTCCTTTACTTCTCTTCACTTCCAATACTACTAACATAGTTCAAGCCAGGAGTCTACAACAGTGGCGTTTGTGTGCCTCTAAGGGTGTGCAGAATTTCCAAGGGTTAGATGGGCAAGGCTACATTTAATTTCCAGGTGTTTCACATTCCGGTGCTTGAGCTCTGACAGCTTGTGTAGCAGAGAGAGGTTTTCCCACAGTAGGCAGAAATGTGATTGGCAGGGCATGCAGGAAAAAGCATGTAGACCACTGGGCTCCCTGCCTGAAGGGCAGTCACTCCCTCTCTTCCTCTGATGCCACCTGGGGTGTAACTGATACGGCACAACCCACAGCCCACTGCCCACAGGGAAAAGCAGGCCCAAGAGGTTGGGGGTCCAACTGGAGAAAGCAGTTTTCCAGACACTGAAGTCACAGCGCACAAAATGGGAAAGGCCCCTGCCAAGCCAGACACTCCATTACCCTCTTTGGAGCTAGCCACTGACATCAGAGCAGTGAATAGTTTGGCCTGTCCTATACTCTCAGTGGCCAAGGCCTCCTGCCTTCAGCCCCCAAGTGAGGTGTGGGGAACTCGGGGTGTGGTGTGTGTGTGAGCATGAATGTGCATACATGGTATCTACTCCATGGAGTAGCACCAGGTGTGCTTCTAGATGAGGTGCTCCTTGCCTAGCCTTGGGACAGTACTTGTCCTGGGTGGGGAGAGGCAGGGAGAGAAGAAGAGCAGTTGAAGAAGCTGCAGAGGCTCCCTACTCCTGGCCTGAACACAGCATTGGCTGGCGCACCTTGGGCCTGTCTAGCCACTCTGCAGCGGGTACCCCAGGGTGTGGACCCCATGCCGCGCTTGCGCCCCAGAGGCACATTCCGGGAGTGGGGGATTGGACAGGGCTGGATCCCCCGGGTTTCCCACCTGTGCCCACACCACATCGGGGGCGAGAGAAGAAGTAGGTGATGTCACCCGAGGTCCCAGGGCTCCAGCAGCGGTGGCAACCTCTGGGCCACGTGATCGGCGTGCACCAATGGCCCTGCGGTCTCCAGGACTACATGGAAGGTCCATGCTCTGCCATCCCAGCAGGACTGCAGCAGCCTGCTAGGGGCTAGGAGTGGTGTGGGAAGGAGGCTGTGATCCCTGTGAGCCTGCGGAGGGTGGTGGTCGAGCCTGGGCTGCAGAGGCACTGCTGGGGGAGGAGGGGCAGCCCTGGGTGGGAGAGGAGGTGTAATGATTAACCTCGATCTTGCCCCGTTCGTGTTCACAGGCTGCGGAGACTTGAGCTGTCTGCTGTCGCCCTAGGAGATGACCCAGATTTCTGTGCATCACATACTGATTATTCCCCCCTAAATTAGGTGCCATAGACTGGGGTCATGCCGCTGACACTGTTGCAGGATTGGTGCAGGGGGAAGCTTCTGAACACCCAGAGGTCTATGCTCATCTTGGGGATTCCTGAGGACTGTGATGAGGCTCTCAGTCACCTGGGCAGGTATAGGGTCATTGGCAGGATGTTTAGGAGGGAGGACAATGCCCAAGTGTTTCTCCTGCAGCTTGCCCAAGATACCGAATATGATTTGATCCCCAGGGAAATACCAGGAAAGGGAGGGTCTTGAGAAGTGGTGGCAAAACCTCGAAACTCAGATGGTGAATTTCTCAATAGACTGAACCACTGCTTAGAGGAGGAGAGGTGGACAGTGTCAGACATTAACAGAGTCCTTGGATCAGACATCAATTGTCGCACTCCCAGAGTGGTCATATCACCTGACTTCTGGACTTGGACTCAAAACTTGGGGACAGTAGTGTAGCTTCTGTTATAGAACAAACGTCATACTGAGAGTGTTTTCTGGGAACAGTGTGTCCATTCCAGGGGCATTGTCCTTTGAAACTTGGCTTGAGCACACCACTGAAGTGCTACAGATGTGGCAGGTACCTGAGGGGGAAAAGAGGTGAAGGTTGATGGAATGCTTGTGAGGGGTGCTCTGCAGGTGGTCAGTGGACTTTGTCCCCACAATGCTGCCACAACTGTGGAGGAGTGCCTGGCAGCCCTGCAGCAGGTGTTTGGACCTGTAGAGAGCCATAAAATTGCTCATGTGAAATTCTGTAAGGCCTATCAGGAGGCAGGAGAGAAAGTCTCTAGTTTTGTGTTATGGTTGGAACCCCTGCTCCAAAGAGCTGTAGAAATAAAACGTGGTATCACAAAAGAATGTGAATCAGACTCGCCTGAAACTAGTCTTAAATGGGGCCAACCTCACTGACAAACTTTGAGATAGGCTTAAGCTGATGAAATAGCAAGGGAAGACTCAGGGTTTCTTGGCACTAGTGGAGCTTCTGCATGAGGAGGAGGAATGGGAGGCCACCTTAGGTCCTGAGAGGGAGAGTCTAGATGGATTAGAAACAGGCATAAGGTCACCTACCAGAGCCAGTGGTTTCAGAGCAGTATCTTTTACTGACCCTGGCAATACTCTACAGGCCAGGCCTTCCCACAGTTCCCAACGCAGGAGGGGCAGAGGCCAACACTGCAGGGGGTGGGGTGTGTGTAAAGGGCTGACTCACAAAGTTCAGGAAAACTGAAACACCACATATTCTGCTATATTTGTGGAGAAAATGGCCTCATCGAGGCAGACTGTAGCAATCCTCCAAACCTTCTTTTGGTAAAGCAGAAGAGACAGGCTGCAATAGAGCCAGGAAATGAAAATGGGGTTTGGGACAAGAGCCACACCAAAGCCAAAGACAAATATGCTCACAAAAATGGGGCAGCACTTTTTATTATAGGCTAAAGAGACAAAAGAGATATTGGAAGAAAGGGAAGGGCCATTCCTGGCAAACAACGGAGGACTTGATGGGGCAGAGGGGCAAGGCCAAGCCCATTCATCCTCCACCAACTGAAGGAGACTGCACCCATGAAGTCAGATTCACCTCAGGGAGGGCCAAGTACAGGGGCCTGAAGAGGTACCAGCAACACAAGCAGGGGGCCGCCACACCCAGCACATGGGGTGCTCCAGCCATGAGCAGAGACTCTGCGATTGCAGAGGCTGAAGGAGTTGCAGCTGGGGCCTCTGGCATCGGCCCCATTATCTTGCCACCCCCAAACACCCATCCTGTGGACTCAGAGCCAAGAATGCCAACAAGCCCCCAGGCTACACCGTGCCCAGAGGAGCCTTCCCCAGGGCCACCCCCGCTGAAAGAAGTCAGCACCAGTGAGGAAGAGCTGTGTGGCAGAGAGGCGGTGCGCCCTTTGAAGAGAGGCCGCAGGGTCCAGCCCGTCTTCAGAATTATCTACACTGCTCTGGGGGAACCCCAGGAAGGCAGCACCCTTGAGCCCCTGCGCAAGTGAGGCCAGGAGAGCTTAGTGCCAGCCTGCAGGCACTTTCCTCTGCAGCCTGGAAGGTGCTGTGGAGCAGGAGAGCAAAGAATGAGTGGAGAAGAGCCCCGGGTGAGAGCTTAGGCTCAGACTGTGTGTGGGGTTGCTGGGTACTTGGGTTAGGACCCAACGGCTGGTTTTTGTGGGAGTGGGTGCAGGGACAATTGTTCTAAAGCAGGAGGAGGAGGGGAAGAGCAGGAGGAGAGAAGGAGGAGGACAATAACTAGGAGCAGTAGGAAGAGGAGAAAAAGAGGAGGAGGATAACAAGGAGAAGGTGAGCAGGGGAGAAGGGGGCAGTTATTAGGGGGCAGTGTTTTGTTCTGTGTGTTTGTGTAGGGCCACTGGAGATCGCAGGAGAGCAGACGGGAGAACTGGCACTGGCCTGGAAAACCACCAGTCACTAACAGCCAGTGCCAACCAAGTCCAGACCCAGCCTAAACCCTGCCAATTCTGGCAGCCAGCCTGGGAGCATCCCTGAGCAGCCTTCCCTGGCCTAGATGAGGGGTACCTGAAGGCAACTGCCACCTGCACAGAACTAGGAAATGTTAGGGGCCACCTCTGGGGTGCCAGTTGTGGGGAACCCTGTTCTCCATGCCCTGGGGCAGGCTGCTCCCTGAACTGGGCAATCCCTACCACTTCACTGTAGGCTCTGTAGTGACCCATGTGCCAAGTACTTAGCTCCTTTCCTACCACACACAAGACATGGTTCCTGTGCAGAGCCCTCAGGTGTGGATGAGCTTGGGTGGGTGGGTGTCCTGGCCTACCTACTGGGGCAGCCGTCTCTCAGTCCTGGCACATGCTGTGAGCTCCACTGTTGGCCATGGCTCTGTTCTCTCTCGTCCAATGTCGTGAGCTCAACCTCTGCTTTCTCAGTGTAGATCTTGGTCAAGCACTGCTTGTTCTTGTGGGGATGGGTGTGTGCTTCTCTGAGCAGTTCCTGTACCTCCGCTCCCACCCCAGCAACCCTGTGCCCAGCCCCAAGAGATGGATGGAAGGACCAATGAAGGCAAGACTGGTCCCTACCCAGTGACCTCAGAAGGAAGAACGGGACCAGGGACGAAAGGGGCTGCCCGAGGCTCCACGGGGACTGTGTTCTGATGTGCCACCCTGTTGTTCCTTGTGACTCGGTTTCCTCAGCTTGGTGGAGTGTCCCCTGCTGTGTTGTCCAGCATCCTGTGACTGTCCTGTGGAGGCCACGGGGGAGGGCCAGGCCCTAGCATGTTGGCGAGAGGAGGAGGGGAGTCGGGCAGTGAGTGGACATCGCCAGCATCCACAGCCCTGCAAAGGCCCATTGTGGGGCCCTCAGGAAGGGGGACTATGGCGGGAGGGCTGTGGTGTGGGGGGCAGCTGAGGCACCTTGTCAGGGACTTCTAGGAGGAGTGGCAGTTCCAGACCTATGGGCTTTACTGGCCATTAGAAGTTGTTTTCTGTTGCCGTTTTCTTTCTTCAGTGGATTCAGTAAGTGTTTCTCTGCAATAAATTT
>NW_028084389.1:0-130976 GCF_014824575.4 Sturnira hondurensis | reverse complement strand
CCTGCCGCCCGGCCCCCCGCACCCCCCCCCCATGCCGGGGGGGGGGGGGTGTACGGTAGTTCCGGGGAAGCCAAAGGTCTGGTCCCAGGCGATGAGGCTAATATGTGGTGGTGAGTTCCGGGGATGCCAAAGGCCTGGTCTGGGGCGATGAGGCTAACATGTTGGGGGGGAGGGCAGTGCTTGTTCGGGAGATGGCATAGACTTGGGCCAAGGTGGTGGTAACCTCTGGGTGCTCCTGTCCTGGGAAGCCAGAGTCCTGGGCCTGGACGAGGAGGCTGATCTGGGGGGCAGTGGGGAGGGGCTTGTTCCAGAGATGCCATAGGCCTGCGCCAGGGCAATGAGGGTAACCTCTGTGGGACTATTCTGATAAGAACAGACACTACACTTGATCTTAGCCAAAAGGCCAAGAAGCGATCTGGGGGACTATTCTATTCCCGGGGAAGCCAGAGGCCTGGGTGAAGGTGATGTGGCCAAAATCCGTGGGTCTTGCAGCAGGGGTGTCACAGGCTGGGCCAGGGCCAGGAGGCTGTCCTGAGGGGTGCTTGCTCCAGGGCATGGCAGAGACCTCAGCCGGGTCAATGTGTCGAAATCCCGGGGCTGTTCCCGGGGACTTCTGTGGCCTGTGCCAGGGCAATGAGGCTAAATTCGTGGAGCTGTTCCCGGGCACAGCTGAGGCCTGGGCCCAGAATGAGGCTACATCCGGGAAGCTATTCCGGAGGACAAGGGAGTCCCTGGAGGACGCTATGACGCTAACTTCTGCGGGGCTTGAACCATGGACGACGCCTCAGGCCCGGGCGTGGGCAATGAGACTCACATGTGGGGGGCTCGCTTCTGGGGAGGAAAGACGCTGGGCCAGCTCGATGAAGCTAAATGTTGAGGCAGGTTCAAGAGAGGCCAAAGGCCTCATCCGGGACCAGGAGGGTAACTTCTGGGAGGCTGTCCCCAGGAGTGCCAGAGGCCTGGGCCAGGCTAATGAGGCTAACCACCGAGGGTCTAGTTCTTTCTACACCCAAGTGTTGGCTGGGTTGATGAGCATAAATTCTGGGTGCTGTTTTCGGGAAATTTGAGGCCTCGGCCAGGAATGGGTGGCTAAACTCTGGGTATCTCATGCCGGGGACGCCTCAGGCCTGGGCAGGGCAATTAGACTTACTGGGCCCAGGGGTTAGGGGGTGTGGGAGGGAGGGGGTCTGGTTTCCAGGGACTCAAGAGACCTGGGCCAGGCAGCAGCCCCGAACCTCTGAGGTGCTTGGTCTGGAACACCGGAGGCCTGTGGAGTGTCCAGCAGGCTATCACCTGTAGGGGACTTTTATGGAGAACACCGAAATTCTGGGCCTGTGTGAGGAGGGAGGCTAACCTGCAGGGGACCAGTTCTGGGGATGCCAGAGTGTTGGGGCAGGGTAATGGTAACCCCTGGGGGTTGTTCCCAAGGAAGTTGAATCCTGGGCCTAGAAGATGAGGCTAACCCGAGGGGCACTGTAACCCAGGGACACCACAGGCCTGGGCCAGGGCCAATGGGGCTAACCTCTGAGCAGTGGGAAGTGGGGCTTATTCCTCGGGGGCTAGAGGGAGGGTCAGGGGGCAGAGGTCTGGGATGTGGCTGCGAGGCTACGTTCCAGGGGGCTTGTTCCTGGGTTGCCAATGCTCTGGTTTGGGTCAATGAAGTCAACCTCTGGGGGAATGATACCAGGGATGCCACAGGCCTGGGCCAGGTGTTTCGGCTTGTCTCTGGGGGCCTGTGGAGGGGCATGGCCAAAGTCTGGGCCAGGAGGCTAACATCTGGTGGGCATACTTGTTCCTTGGTCGACAAAGGGCTCTGCCAGGAGGTAATGAGTTTTAACACCTGGGAGGCTGATCCCGGGGAGCCCAGAGGCCCGGGCCGGGGTCACGAGGCTCACCACTGAGGGTCTGGTTCTGGGGCCAGAAAAGGATGGGCCGGGGAGATGAGGTTGAAGACTGGGGCCCTGTTTTCACGGAACCCAGAGGCCTAGGCTAGGGTGATGAGGTGACATTCTTGGAGGTTGTTCGGGGGACAGTAGAGGCCAGGGCCGGGACAATCAGCTTCAAGTCAGGGGGCCCTGTTCCCAGAGATGCCAAAAACCTGGACCCAGTCAATAAGTCTAAACCCTAGGATGCTGTTCCCGGGGATATCAGTTGCCTGAGCCAAGGCAATGGGTATAATATAGGGTGGGGAAATGGGGCTCTGTCCGGGGACAGGAGAGGCCTGGGCCCAGAAGAGGAAGCTGACTTCTGGGATGCTGTTGCAGAGGACATCAAAGACCTCGGCCGGGGGTGGTAAGCCTAACCTCTGCAGGTGAGGTTCCGGGGCTGCAAGAAGCCTGGGCGAGGGCCATGCTACTAACCTCTGGGGCCCTGTTCTGAGGGATGCCAGAGGCTGGGGGAGCAGTGAGCAGGCTAATGTCGGGGTGCCTTTTCCAGGGGTCAACAAAACTTTGGGCCAGAGTGATAAGGTTCAACTCTGGGACAGGTCCCAGGGATGCCAAAGGTCTGGGCCCTGGAAATAAGGCTAACCTCCCAGGGTCTCCTTTTGGAAAAAGCTAGAGTCCTGGCAAGTGGTGGGGAAGCCAACATCTAGGCAATGTTTTCGGGGATAGCCAAAATTCTGGGCTAACATGATGAGCATAACCTCTGGGGGCTGTCCCCAGGCACGCCAGAGGTCTGGTACAGGATGGTGAGATGCACTTGTGTGGGGGCTTGTTCCAGGGAATGCAAGAGGCCTGGGCTGGGTTGATGTGGCTCACCTCTGAGCTGCTTGTTTTGGGCACATGAGGCCAGTGAAGCGGTGACATGGCTAAGGGTCAGGACAGTTCTTCCCAGGTGGTCAAAATTGTGGTCAGGGTGTAAAGGCTAACCTCTAGGGGTCTGGGTCATGTCTGGGTTGGCTAGTTCCAGGGGTGCCAAAAGTCTGGTCCCAAGCACTGAGGTTAATATTTGATGGCTAATACCTGGAGGTTAGCCTCATTAGCCTGGCCCAGGCCTCTGGCACTCCTGGGGACAGCCTCCCAGAAGTTACCCTCCTGGTCCCGGATGAGGCCTTTGGCCTCTCTTGAACCTGCCTCAACATTTAGCTTCATCGAGCTGGCCCAGCGTCTTTCCTCCCCAGAAGCGAGCCCCCCACATGTGAGTCTCATTGCCCACGCCCGGGCCTGAGGCGTCGTCCATGGTTCAAGCCCCGCAGAAGTTAGCGTCATAGCGTCCTCCAGGGACTCCCTTGTCCTCCGGAATAGCTTCCCGGATGTAGCCTCATTCTGGGCCCAGGCCTCAGCTGTGCCCGGGAACAGCTCCACGAATTTAGCCTCATTGCCCTGGCACAGGCCACAGAAGTCCCCGGGAACAGCCCCGGGATTTCGACACATTGACCCGGCTGAGGTCTCTGCCATGCCCTGGAGCAAGCACCCCTCAGGACAGCCTCCTGGCCCTGGCCCAGCCTGTGACACCCCTGCTGCAAGACCCACGGATTTTGGCCACATCACCTTCACCCAGGCCTCTGGCTTCCCCGGGAATAGAATAGTCCCCCAGATCGCTTCTTGGCCTTTTGGCTAAGATCAAGTGTAGTGTCTGTTCTTATCAGAATAGTCCCACAGAGGTTACCCTCATTGCCCTGGCGCAGGCCTATGGCATCTCTGGAACAAGCCCCTCCCCACTGCCCCCCAGATCAGCCTCCTCGTCCAGGCCCAGGACTCTGGCTTCCCAGGACAGGAGCACCCAGAGGTTACCACCACCTTGGCCCAAGTCTATGCCATCTCCCGAACAAGCACTGCCCTCCCCCCCAACATGTTAGCCTCATCGCCCCAGACCAGGCCTTTGGCATCCCCGGAACTCACCACCACATATTAGCCTCATCGCCTGGGACCAGACCTTTGGCTTCCCCGGAACTACCGTACACCCCCCCCCCCCCCAGACATTCGTCTTGTTGCCATGGTCCAGACCTCCAGCATCCTTTGTCAAGTTAGGAAGGTGATATGGACTTTTAGAAATGGCTTTGGGGTAACTAAATAGCCATATGCAATCAGACAAATTTGGATCTCCTTTTTACACT
This sequence comes from Sturnira hondurensis, assembly GCF_014824575.4. NCBI lineage: Eukaryota > Metazoa > Chordata > Mammalia > Chiroptera > Phyllostomidae > Sturnira > Sturnira hondurensis. Next base: position 126,919 of record NW_028084389.1, on the reverse strand, counting down.
GTATACCTGAAGAAATTCTAAATGGATCAGAGACAGAACGTAAAAGCATGAAACTGTAAACAATTATTTTACTTCCATAAAAAATTAAAAAACTTTTTCACCAGCTGAGATTTGTTTGTGTTCTAGAACTGCTACTAAAAATTGAGAGGAGGCCATCATCCAATTAAAGGATACATTAAAAGGAATAAATAATTAACAAAGTAGGTATGCAAATGTCTATTAGTTCATATAATTACTATCTCCTAAAAAGTAAAATACATTAAGATCTTCCAGGAGTGTAGGATTTCTTATTTGTGAAGCTAGGTAGGTGGTTTCTGCAGTAATTTAGGAAGACACATGAGTATAAATGAACAGGAAAACCTTGAGAACAAACAGGAATGAGGGGAAACTTACCTGCAGAGCTTAGTCCTCACTTGCTGGATTGGAAAAAGATTTATCAGCATAGTTCAGGGTGTGGGAACACGTAATCTCAAATACTGCTCGTGGTACTTCAAAATACTGCAATCCCAATGCAAGGGAACTTGACAATAGCCAGTTAAATATATATCCACGTGTCCTTTGTTTCAATAATCAGGTTCATAGGACTTCATCTCAGAGATATAGCAACAAATTACAAATTGTCCTGTGTTCAAGGTTATTTATGGAGCACTATTTATTAACTTTTATATTAGTAAAACTCTAGAATCCACTTAAATACTCATCAATAAGGAAATAGTTAAAGACATTATAGTAGATAGATAACTCAGTTGCCTGAGTGATTTTCAAAGTATATTATTATGGGAAATGAGAAAGGTACAGAACAATGTGTATAATGCTATCATTTATCTAAGCAAAGCAAAAGGCAGGATATGTGTGCATGCCTCTCTACGTGTATGTGTGATTCTGTATTTACATTTACAGTCAACAAAGGATACACCAAGAAAAAACAAAGACACGATTACAAACGGGGTGGGGGGGGGGAGAAAACAGAGTATACAATACAGAATGAAAGCTAGAGTGTTCTTAAAATAACTATGTTGTGGTTTGGGTTTTAGAATCATCAAATAGAGTTCTGGCCCAGATGGAGGTGTAAGGTAGAATTCCCTTCACCTCCTCACACAACCAAAAGGAGAAAAACAACCAATCTGAAATCAATAAACAACCAGAAGTGTCAGAAAATCAAATTGCATGGAACTCCAACAACCACGGAATTACAGAAACAAAGAGAACAACCAGACCAGTAAGGTGGTGGATAGAGAGAAACCACAGGTAGGTGGCAGACTGTGGGGGTGGGGCTGGCCATGGCGTGGCAGCAGGCTGCATGGGGGAGGGGGCTGACTTAAGGAGAAACTGAGACTCAGAGGTGGTTGTGGACTACGGTGGTTGCCGCAGTAGGAGAAACTCCCCATCTCACTTGACAGTTTGTTGAAAACTGTGCTAGAGACAAGCAGGCGAGCTGCACTGTTCCCTCTCTGCCTCGCCCCCCCAACTCCCCCCCTCCACAGGCAGCACTGCAGCACAGCAAGGAGAGTTGCCCTGCTTGGGTGAATACTGAAGGCCCCGCCCCCTTACAACTTATCAGCCACCCGCCCCCCCACCCCGCCCCGGGCAAAGAAATAGGGCCCACATGAAAGAACAGTGCAAAATCTCAGAGAGAGCTAAGGAAGGAGGATATAGCTAACCTATCTGATGGAGCATTTAAAGCCCTGGTAATGAAAATGCTCACAGAACTGATTGAGCTTGGTCGAAAAGTGGAAGAACAAATGAATGATACCCAAAATGAAATAAAGCAAAATATTCAGGGAACTAACAGTGACAGGAAGGAAACCAGAACTCAAAGCAATGATTTGGAACAAAAGGAAGAAATAAACATCCAACTGGGTCAGAATGAAGAAACAACAATCCACAAAAATGAAGAGAGGCTGAGGACTCCCCGGGACAACCTGAAACATTCCAATATCTGAACTATAGGGGTGCCAGAAGGAGAGCAACAGCAAGACATTGAAAACTTATTTGAACTAATAATGAAGGAAAACTTCCCCAATATGGTGAAGGAAATAGACTTTCAGAAAGTCCAGGAAGCCCAGAGAGTCTCAAAGAAATCAGACCCAAAGAGGAACACACCAAGGCACATCATCATTATGTTATCCAAGATTAAAGACAGAGACGATCTCAAAAGCAGCAAGAGAGAAGGAAAGAGTTACCTACAAAGGAGTGCCCATAAGGCAATCAGCTGATTTCTCCAAAGAAACCTTGCAGGCAAGAAGGGGCTGGAAAGAAGTATTTGAAGTCATGAAAGGCAAGGACTTCTACATCCAAGATGACTCTATCCAGCAAAGCTATCATTCAGAATGGAAGGGCAGATCAAGTGCTTCCCAGATAAGGTCAAGTTAAAGGAGTTCATCAGCACCAAGCCCTTATTATAGGAAATGTTAAAGGGACTTATCTAAGAAATTGAAGATCAAAACTATGAACAGTAAAATGACAACAAACTCACAACTATCAACAAATGAATCTAAAAAAATAAAGGGAAGAAAAGCAACAAAAACAAAAACTAAGCAAACAACTAGAATGGGAACAGAATCAGAGAAATGGACATCACATGGAGGGTTTTCAGTGGGGGGTGGGGAGGGAGGAATAGGGGGGAAAAGGTACAGGGAAGAAGAAGCATAACTGGCAGGCATTAAATAGAGAGGGAGAGGTCCAAAATGGTGACAAAAATAGGAGACAGAGAACTCAAAGAACTTATCTGTAGAAGCCATGGACATGAACTAAGGGTGGGGGGGATGCTGGAGGGTTGGGGGTACGGGGTGGAGGGAGAATAAAGGGGGGATAATGGGGAAAACTGTAATAGCATAATCAATAAAATATAATTTTAAAAAAGAATCATCAAACAACTTAGAACAATAAAACAAAATTAACAAGACAAGCTGCAAAAATTAAAAACAAACATGATATAAATGGGTTGGAGGCTCTGAATCCAATCGATGGGTTAATTCTGCAGAATTTAACTCTTTCAAATGAGTTCAGAGCACTGTAAGTTGAGTGTAGATCCTAAATGAGGAATATAAGGATGAAAAGAACCACAGTGCATCCTACATATTAGGCAATCATATTGCTGCTAATAATACTCCAATTGTTGTTTTGAAATACTATATACGTGTGCAAATATAATGAGAAAGAGCAGGGAATAAGTAAGTATGTGAGTGCCTTAAACCACGGTGTCTAGTATAAAAGAAAATAGACAGGAATGAGTGTATCGGTCTTAAGTTTGAATGGAAACAGCAGGACCTCATGAAATAGCAGCATAAACTCATTGAGTATGAGCTCAAATATTGGTAGAGTCTCAGAAAAGTGTGTATTCCAACTCTGTCCATTGCAAAGGCCTTGAAGCAAGGAACATGTCAGTTGCGATAAGCATCCCTAGTGGCCACATTATGGGCTCTAAAAACAAACCAGAGCCCCTTGGAGAAATAGGTGGTTCTGGATCTGGGGTGCAATATGGCGAAGATGTGTCTGGAACATCTTGTAGTGCCCCAAAGCTAGGCTGTATGTTGGAGTTATGTCAAAAGGACTCAAGAGGCAGTGTGAAAGGGCTCACAAATGTAGCACAATGAATTATTAATGGAATAATGAGCACAAGGATTTGAACTGCCAATGCAGTAACACCCTTGAGTATACTAAATACTAAAAAAAAATCGCAAAAGGGTCCTTGGGTCACTGTAAGTCACTGAAAATGGGTCAGCAATCCAGCACCCTGAAAGGGAAAGAATAAAGCATTGATTCTAAGTTTCGTGTCTATACCACATTTCAGAAAACCGAAATAGTCCACAGTTATTCTTTATGGAAGAATTCCAAGCAATAAATGCAGAAAAATTAGAAAGTCAGAAAAATCACCATTTGCAACACCAAACGAATTAATGAATCCAGGCAACAAACCCTCACTGGCTGCTCAAAGTATTACGTGAAGGCTGATTTGTCTGGTGAACATGCACTATGACTCTCCTGGGACAAGATCTGGGATACATCAGTTGCGTTATCAACATTACTAATACTACACCTTCCTGCACCCCCCCTTCATTTGTAATGAATGTGGAAGGCTAATAACACCCGAAACAGCTGCTCAGTCTTCACAGCACAATGAAAAGACACAGAGACATCTGTGCCTCCTGATGGACTATGGATGCAATAAGAAGTATGAAGCACCACCTATGACATATTATTGCCAAAGAGTCAAGCCTGAATTGGTGAAGCCTCAGGCTCTATCAGCTCAGAGTCAACACCAGCAGCAAGAATGTGTTAAGAAACATGGCAGGGGTGTGGTCTGCCAGATCCGGGATCTCTGAAATTCACTGACACAATGACCTAGTGCTTTCAACAAATCAACAAAAGAGAAAAGGGAAGGAAGAACTGATACGCAGTTTTTAAAAGTACACAAAACATGTCAAAGAAACACAGTCTGCACATCTTTCTTGCATTCTGATTTGCATAAAGCTGATAGTGAAAAGACATTAAAAAATACAGGATACGCACATTGCAAAAATGACCTCTGTGTCTTTAATATATGAGGATGTGAAATGTGCTACCTCTCTCCTCCGTTGTTAAAATAACGTTTTCCCATTAAAGGGGATTTACTTTAATTTTTTTCCCCTTTCTTTTAATATATTTGTTTCAGGCAGGCTCTCAAAGGAAAGATGATGGAAAGAGTCCCTATACCAGCTTGGTACTTGGCTGAAGTGTCACCAGGCGCTTCTGATGAAAGAAGGCTCACAAGAAGACGTGGCACACTGTTGAGGAGGTTCGTCTTTAGTACGCAGCCCTGGCCCAGTCCTTTTCCCCAATGTCTGGCTAACTGTGGACCTCCTCATCTGGTCATAGGACCCTCCCACCTCCATCCATCCTCACACAGCTGATTCTTCCATTTTCTCCCTCCTCCCTTCCCACATTCAGAACACACACACACACACACACACACACACACACACACACACACACACTCACTTTCAAACTTGTTGATTTTGTTTTAATAACCACCCTGCCTGTAAATGGTGGAGTACGGATTGGCCTCTAACCAGTTAAAATAAAACATCAAACATATTTTTAGTAACTTACAATAAGAGTAAAGCTAACTAATTCCAAATATATTCTGAGAGAATTTCATATTCATTAAATCACGTGTTTCCAAATGAAGATTTTAAATGTTGTCTTACACAAAAAAATGCCCACTACAAAAAAAGTGTAAGAATTAATCAAGCTTCTAGATGAACATACAATGAAATAAATACCCATATACTCGCCGAAACTCAAACTTGAAATAATTTTGTGGTTAGTTTATCTACAGAGGTAGGTGTTGAAATATTTAGGCAGTAAGAAGTTAAGTGCATGTATATGTTAATGAAACATTTTTTAATCAATGCTAAAGGGAGGGGTCATTGAATAGTAAAACAACAGCATTTAAATGACAGGTTGATGTCTTTGGGGAAATGACAGATTCACAAACCCATGTCTCAGCACTGATAGTTATGTCTTTTTCAGCTGTATTAATGCTGTCAGCTGTTTTGATTCATTAGAGAATGCAAAGTCAAGTTGTTGTTAGTGACTTTTATAAGGCACTAGCACAGATTTTCTTCTAAAGTCTTATTTTAATGGGCTCTGTAACTGAGTGAGAAAACAAAAGGACACACGTATAAAGCAGATTTTGTACTCTTTATTCTTTTTTTCCCATAAGGAAGAGCAATGAAACATTCCATACTTGTGCTTTCCACCTTTGGGGATTATTGATACAGACTTGCTTGGAGCCAAAACCTAAAATTAAGTCGACTTATTGCTAAAGGTTAATGGATGGTGTTAGGGAGAAAAAGTCTCCATTGCCACCAAAGGGTTGAAAGCTTGATACACATAACTGTGGAATTGCTGCTGCCCACATAACTGTTTAGGATTCATTAACAGAAAAATGTTCCCGCACTTTAACGGACAAGCGGATGGTAAACAAGATGTACTGATTTCAACTAGAACTCTGTAAGTCAAACCACTGTAATGTAGCTAATGTTATACTCGTATCACATAACTTTGGTTCAAGTTCTTGCTTCATAATAGCAGGCATTGAAGAGAGCTTCGAATATTTGCCAGGTCTTGCTGTAGCTGTTTCAGAAAAGAAAATATTATTCAGGCAACTGTTATATACATTTCGGCAAACAAAATCCCCCAATGCTCACCTCCCTCCTTAGTTCTTAATATGAAGTACCCACGACTTACAACATCCGCCATGATTTTCCTTCCCAATTTGGCCATTTCTTGTCTGAATTCTTCTCCTTCATTGGCAGCAAGATAGCTCTGATTCTCCTCAAAGGACTGCACATCCTAAAACAAAAGGCCATGTTCAGGTATGAACCACCACTTTTCATCTCACATTCTAAACATGTGCAATTAAATTTCAAAACTACCAACTCTTTTTTTTTTGTTTAGGTTTGAAGAGTGAGTTACTTTGTTTATTTAGAGAGAGGAGAAGGGAGGGAGAAAGGGAGGGAGATGTGCCAGAGATACATTGATAGGTTGCCCCTCACACACCCCCAACCGGTAGCTTGGCCCACAAACCAGGCATGTGCCCTGGCCGGGAATCCAACCGGCGATCTTTTGGTTTGCAGGCTGGCACTCGGTCCACTGAGCCACACCAGCCAGGGCAACTCAAAACTCTTAATATTCACAGGATGCTCATTATTTATTCCAAATATACATATTATAACAAATGCATGTAGATCAAAATATCCAGTTAAATTTTTTTTAATTTCATAGTTACCATTGGAGAAGTGCAACAGTAGTACACTTTATTGGAAACAATGGGTTGATGAACAGTTAAAGTCAAGGTGGAGCAACGAAAGGCAAAAAAAAAAAAAAAAAAAAAAAAGAAAGAAAGAAAAAACGAGACAAAGACTGACAGTCCCACATCATGAAATACCCTAATTTGAAAACTTCCTAATAAGCTTTCTAAACACCAGGTAACAAGGTTCTCATAAGTGACTGATAATCAATATAACACGATTCCTCTGGAGAGAATAAAATGATCTTTAATAGCACGTCTGAAAGTTATGAAAAAGAAACATCTTCTAAATCTTTCCTCTTCATTCAACAAACAGTCATCTAGTGCATCCTATACAAAAAGTGCTCTGTCTGTTAAGTGCTGTCGGGGAACTTAAAAAGGAATACACTATCTCTTCCTTATTCCAGTGAGCATAAAACACGTGTAAATAAAAATAACACCAGAAATTAAAACTGTGTTTAAGTAACAATTAAGGCAACCACATCTTACCGTGACTATGTAGTGAAGAACACGATCGATTGTTATATAGTTGGCATGAGAATGAGATTTCAGGAAGTAAAGGGAAGAAGGAATTAAAAGTGCTCTAGGGAAGCCCTGGCCGGCACGGCTCAGTTGGTTGGAGCATTGTCCCGTAGACCAAAGGGTCATGGGTTTGATTCTCAGTCAGGGCACATACCCAGGTTGCGGGTTCAATCATCATTCAAGGCACCTACGAGAAGGCAACCAATTGATATTCTCTTATTCTCTCTCACATCGATGTTTCCTTCTCTCTCTCTCTCTCTCTCTCTCTCTCTTCCCCCACCCCTCCGCCCATCTCCCCCTTCCTCCCTCTTCTAAAGCAATGAAAAAAATAATCTCCTCGGGTGAGGATAAAAAAATATTCTTGGGGAAGAGCATAAGCAAGGGAAGTAATGGTGAGTTAGTTCAGAGAAAACATCTAATCTGGAGGGGTGGGAGAAAAGAAAGAACGTAAGAATGAAACTAGAAAGAGAGTCTTGTTATGGGGCAGACGTTGAATACCTGAGAATTTAAAATGGGAAGCTAATGACAGGTTTTCAGGATGGAAGACATACATTTTGGACGATGACGTCGCAGAACGGCGAAGAATGGACTGGAGAGGAGAGAAATCAGGTAAGAATTTAACAGTACAAGCTAGGAATGATGAGGTCCTGAACTCGGGCAGCAGCAGTGGGAACTTAAAGAAAGAAGTTAAAGTACAATTGCAGCGACATCTTCTCAGGCAGCAGGGATAGCAGCTGCTCCTTGAGTTTCGCTATGCCGCACAAGGACGACAAGAAGAAGAAAGATGCTGGAAAGTCGGCCAAGAAAGACAAAGACCCAGTGAACAAATCTGGGGGCCAGGGCAAAAAAGAAGCCAAAGTTCAGGACGAGCTCAATCACCTAGTTTTGTCCAGCCTGGTCTAGGTTATTGGTACATATGACAAATTCTGGAAGGAACTTCCCAACTAAAAGCTTATAACCCCAGCTGTTGTCTCTGAGCAACTGAAGCTCTGCCCAGTTCCGTGGGCAGGGCAGCCCTTCACAGGCTCCTTTGTGAAGGACTTATTCAACTAGTTTCAGAGGCCAGAGCTCAAGGAATTTGCACTAGAAACGGCAAAGGTGAGGATGCCCCAGCTGTTGGTGAAGATGTGTGAACAACAGGTCCCACCAGCTATACGTTTTGAAAAATAAAACTTCATTAAATCAGTTAAAAGAAAAAGGTACAATCACAGAGGTAAAAATTTCAGGGCCTAGTAGTAACTGGATGGGAAGGATGAGGGACTCCCGAGGAGTCAGAGACAACACTAAAGTTCCACCTCTGAGTGCTGACACTTAGCGATGATCTGTAGAAGAAGTCCTCCTTAGCGCTCTATCCAATCTTCACACCAATTAATAACTGGTTCCCAGGGAGCATTAGAGCAACGTGTTGTCTACTCGGGAACACTTGTAAGATGGCTGTTTCATACATATACTTCTAAAGTGCTAAGAGAATGTTTATTTTAAAAATCCTTTACCACTTAAACCATCTCAAGTAGTTTAGAAGACTGACATAGTAACATGTACGTGAACAAGTTTAATAAAACGAACATCCCATCCAAAAGAGAAGGGGGCATATCCAGGATTCTACCACCTCCTAGATAACTACGTATCTGTCTGTGTAAAGCAGAGGATAATGTCACGAGGACCATCTGCTCCTGTGAGAATGAGACAGTACACGATTCTCAGTTCCTAAACTCTTCGCCCTCCTGAGGTCTTTTCATACCATCACGCATCCAGGCCTTCTCCTGTGACTGGAAGTTTGCGTGTAAAGCCATTCTCAGTCACGATAGGAATTCTAACAGCAAATGTGCCATAAGACACTCATATAACGTACTTGAAAATAGAAGAGGCATTCAATCATTACAATTGCTACTTCCCATTTTACATGGACCAGTGAGGTAACAGAGGTGAAGGGCACTGGAAACTAATCATAGACTTTCTGTGATCCACAACATAGTCATCGCTAATCTCCTGAAAAAATGATCACTGAATACAAAATTATGATTAAAGCATCACTTGAAATCACAATGTCTCTATTTCTAGGTAATATTCCCATTTTATCACTTCTTGTTTAATAATATCACACAGCTCTTCACAAGTCCTACGGAGAAAAATAAAGTTAGCAATAACGTTAAACCGAGAACAGTAAGCCCAAATGGAAAATAGCTACAAATTTAAAATGCACAACCAAAATTATGTTCTCCTAAATTATGAAAAAATTTAACTTCTCCTTCAAAACAGACATTATGTTTCATGAGAATGTATTGTGTTACCAAATCCAACAGACCTGTAAGAACCGGTCATGTAAGTTTTTAATTTTTCTCAGTCTCTGGCTCTGAACAGTTCTAGCTTTTTGAAAACGGTCTCGTTGCTTGTGGAACAAAGCCTGCAAGTGGAAAAGAAAAAAGCTGAGATAAAATGTGGTTAATGTAATCGCTAGCAAAACATAATTCTGCATGCAGTTAAAAGGATTGTTCAAGTCAGCACTTTTAACAGATTCTGTGTTACCTTTTCTAACACAGCCCAGACATTTGTGCTCACCAGTAAAAGACAGAACCCCCCCCCCCACAGCAACCCCCCTCAAAAAAACCCTGCATAGTAACAGCATACATCAATCCTCGAGAAGAAAATTTCCCTTCTTACCCATATTCAAAACACCCATCTTACCAGGAACCGTACCTAACTATTAAATACAATTAATTCCTGGCAGCTTCAAAGCCCACATACGGCCCTTACAATCAGCTCTTGAGCAAAACTCAGTGAAAACTATGCAACAGTCTTAACTTATAATTTAGGTGGAAAAAAATTCTTTCCTAACAATATCCAAAGCATATAATAATTATGGGTCATTCAACATCCACACAGATGACTCTTCCAATAACGCAGACCTTTGAGTTCTTTGACTTAATCTCCAGGAACAATTCTGTCTTCTTCCCTAGTTTAGCCATTTACTGACAGGTCTGTACCCTAGACTCTGTCATCCCCAACAACTGTAATACCTAGATAGTGTGAAGGAGGGCAGCCTTACATAGGAACTGTGTGTCCAGAAAACTTTTTAAATTAATTTATTATATACAGGACCTCATTTATCCTCAAAACAAACCCATGATGTAGGGACTCTTATTATGCCCCTTCAGAGATGAGGACACTGAGACACAGAGATACGTAATCTGCCCGTGGCACCACAGCTAGCCATTAATTAGTCAGTCGATCAGAATTGGATCCCAAACATTATTATGGTTCCATGGCCCAGGGTCTTGACCGCTCTATACTATATGCTTTTTCGCCATTTCCTCCAACATTCGTCTTCTACTTCCCTATGTTTCTTGCTCATTCCCTTTCCCACTACAGCTAAGTACTTATCAAGAACTAACACCGACTGAATCAAACTCTTTTCGCTGCCTCCTATTGCGTCCCGCGTCTTCACTTTCCTCCTTCCCGGCTAAATGCCGTGGTCGATCATAAACCTACACCCTTGCATGTTTTCCTTGCCCCCTTCTCACTCTGTCCACCTGCCTGTATAAACCCCACCCTGAAAAATTCAACCCCCCAGCTGCTCTGCCACAGCACTGCATGCTAGTCTCAGGATGGACATAAATCCCGATGACATTAACCTAAGTTAGGCCCATAACGATGCCTGGCAATGGTATTTCCCAAGTTCATTCACTGCCCCCCCCGCCCCCCGCCCCCCGCCCAGGGAAACATTTCCACACCTTGTCCTCTGCCCTCAAAAAAGCAACACTTCCTCCACTATCCTTCCTCCTCAATGTGACCAGGTGAGTCCATTAAGAGTGACCCATGCCACGACCACAGTGACTGATTTGGGAACGAGCAAATGATCCAAACTGGGTGAGTGATACTCCTCCGGAGGACTTTCCTGCCAAAGATTATGTCAGTCCACTGGGGCCAGTAACCTGCTGGTGAATCTAGGATTGGAAGTCAAGATTCTGACCCCATGGGGAGAGCCTGAAAGGAGCTGGAGACAGAGCCCACACGACACTGCCCAAGCAACCTTTTCCCAGCCGAATCCAGATGTGCCTGGAGCTGAACTCACCTTGACTTCTTGAGATAAAGCCAGGCATTTATCTCTTGCACTCTGGCAAATTTATGTGACTTGAAACTACAAGAATCTCAGCCAAGAGAGGAAATAAAGACCAAGGCCTTTTCAGAGCATGGTGGGTGCCTGCACTGCTCTGATTTTCTCTTATCGGGGGCCCAACCACATAGCCAGCCATGGATGGGAACGGGACCCTGGCTCAAGTCTATGGGGGTCTAAGACATGGACAGGCTCTCTACTGCTGCTTGAGACTTGCTTACGACAAGCTAATTATAAAGCCAAGCCTGATACCGACAATCAGTTTTTCTTCTTCTTTCTTGGTTTTCTGCATATCTCTGCTCAACTGCCCAAACAAAGTCAGAAACTGCTTGGAATATTCACGATAAAACTTCAGCCTGTAAAACATAATAATGAGCACTGTCACACTTCATATCGCTAAGAAAAAGGTAAATGCACTCCAAACAAAGTTGATTTGACACAAATTATACCATACGGGGAGGAGGGAACAAGAGGAGCCGGAATCTTCCAATGGGAGACAGGAAAATGAGATGCATGATTTACTGTCCTTCCAGGACTATCTGTCCCGGTCTGGCTAAGAGGGAAGCTATCTCATACGCCTTCGCTCTTGAAAACAAAGAAGATTTATCTGTTTTATAAGTTTTCCAGGAAACTGCACTGCATCGACAAGGGGTTTGGACAGTTTTGTCTTACTACATGACAGATAGGTTGTGCTATGATAAATAAACTCATTGCAGATATCATATCCATTTGTCATATAACATTTCCAAACTGGAGCATTTCACTTTCTTTACCCGCTTCGGCACAATAAAGATTTTGCACCCGTGGAGAATAAACCCACCTCAGGTGAATTATTTGCAACATACGATTAATTTTTTTTCCTTCGGTGGACACAGTCAAATAGCACAATACATTTATCTTTTATTCAGTTAGCATATTCCTGGAATGACTATACACACACAAGCGCGCGCCCACACACATTTCTTCAGTAGCAGAAAGACGTGATTGTAATGCGAAAGGGGAAAAAGGTCATCTTTTTAAAAAAATTCCATTTCCCTATTTCTAGAGAGAAGGGAAGGGAGGGAGAAAGAGAGGGAGAGAAATCTTGATCAGCTGCCTCTTGTACATGCCCCGACCGGGACCGGACCTGCAACCCAGGCTTGCGCCCTGACCAGGAATCCAACTAGTAACCTCTTGGTTTGGGGGAGGACGCCCAGCCAACAGAGCCATACCAGTCACAGTGGGGACAAGGTCATCTTTACTGACCTCTAGATAATACATCTCAAATCCAATGAAGGGATGCGTGTCCATAGGAATAATGGATTTCTTTTTCGCTTTGAGAAAAAAAAAAAAAAACCCGAGCCAAACCCATTTTTCAATAGAGACGTCAATGAACAAAAACAATAGTATTATTAAGTAATCTGTACCCACGAATACCAAGACGTGATACAAAGGTTCTGCCTCTGGAAAACCAACATCCTTACCTTTGCTCTTGCCGTTTTTTCATGGCATTCCCAACTTTCTGGTTAATGGCTCTGAGGGCAGCATTGGTTTCTGTTACGAATCGTTTTCTCCTTGCACGAAGAACCCTTTTCAAGTCTTCTGCTTAAACATATATGTGTATTAACATATAATGTGGAAATGATTTTTCCTGCTTGTTCAAGACAGTGTGAGCAACAAGATTATTCGCTTCCCTTTTCGTGCTGTGCAAACTTCCCGTGACCGGAACCCCCGTTCTAAACTCTATCGCTGTGTAAGCTTTTGTTAGGGTGCCGAAAGGACCAAGGAGCAAAAGTTTCTATTTCCCAAAATGCATAAAAAGCGTCCCAAAGACAGCCTTTTATTTCCTGCTGAGGAAACAGCTATAAAGGCTAATTCTTGATACATTTAAAGCATAGCGCCCATCTCAAAGGACACCCTTAGACGGACACTGTTAGATCTTGTTATACAAAACGTGCAAAATGACTCCGTTTAAAAAGTCTCCAGAAGAGATCAAAATAGTTACTTAAGGGGAAAGACCATGCCTAGTCTGAGGAAATCAGTAAGTTATTCAAGAACGCATTCTAAACATCTGCATGAAGGTTGTACGTAACTTTCACCCAAAAAAGTGCTCCCCTGTGTAAAGTTTCTAAGACCTGGAATAATGCTTTCATACGCACATGATTTTATGTTATGGATCTACCATCAATAATCGTTTCCAGTAATCAGAAAGGAGCTGCGAGATTACACAAGTAATGTACACACTCAGATTACCACGCATAACTATCAGTTTATGAGACAGCTCACCAAACAAACACCTCGGCGCCACCAAATAGAGCAAAGACTTCAAAAAATACCTGCTAGCAGGAAAGATCCACATAGAGGACTCAAAAATTAATTTGGACTCTTTGTTAAGAGTCTTGTCCTGTAAGCCAGTTGATGTCACTGGTATCTTGACAGAACAATTTTAAACTTTTATGTTTATGGTTCTGCTCATACGTCGCTAGCATGCCAGCAAATGTGTCTCTAGTTCTCTACTTCAGGGTTTATTCATGTAAACAGAACAATAAAGACCTGTTCGACAGGCGTCCATTTAAACTTCCTCACGGTGTATCACTTACTCTGCCACACCAAGTGGAAGAGAAATTATTTCACGCAAATTCTTCCAAAATCACACAGCTCATCGAATGGACCCGTGTAAAAAATGAAAGCATCACCCTTACCTCACCATTGGCAGCCCAATTCTCTCCACATCCACAATAAAAGGGGAAACTAAGGAAATCCATAAAGCCAAATCACACTAAATACTTATTGTACCTAAGAACAAGGCATTAAATGACAGTCTCACAGACCACTGACTAACATTTCCCATTGTAAATGGTATACAATTTGAAACAATTTACTTTCATAACACTATCTCCTCTTATCATACCTGGAAATCTTTCCAGCATATTCTGTAATTCATTCCTGTAAAGAAATGACATTAAGTTTCAGTGATGGGTACGTAAAATGCCATGCTTGTTTTGGAGGTAAAAATGCTTTTTGGGGGAGGGGGGGGGCATCCCCAATTTTCTGGTTAACGACTTTGAGGGCAGCATTGGTTTCTGTTATGAACCTTTTCTCTCTTTGCACAAAGAACCTTTTTCAAGGCTCCTGCCTTAAACACAGACACACACACACACACACACACACACACAAATAAAGATGTAATGTTGAGATGATTTTTCCTGCTTGTTCAAGACAGTCTGAGCAACAAGATTATTTGCTTCCCTTTTCGTGCTGTGCAAACTTCCCGTGACCGGTACCCCCGTTCTAAACTCTATCGCTGTGTAAGCTTTTGTTAGGGTGCCGAAAGGACCAAGGAGCAAAAGTTTCTATTTCCCAAAATGCATAAAAAGCGTCCCAAAGACAGCCTTTTATTTCCTGCTGAGGGAACAGCTCTAAAGGCTAATTCTTGATACATTTAAAATATAGCGCCCATCTCAAAGGACACCCTTAGACGGACACTGTTAGATCTTGTTATACAAAACACACCAAATTACTGTTTAAAAGTCTCCAAAAGTCTCCCAAATGCCAGGCCAAGTGTTGTACATACAATTCTTGTTACCTGAGCCGACCTTGGCTTTTCTATGGGGCAAGCAAAGATGTCTGTGAACACATTACCCCATTCCTCTCCCAGAGGCTCCTAGACCAGGACTCTCTTCTCCAGCGTTGTCAATTACTTGACTGCTTTCTGCATCAAAACAGAAAATGGGGGAAATTAGTAAAATGAGCTTAATAATTTCTTTGGGTAAATCGTTCACGGAGAAATCTCCTCACTGTGGAGCGTTTTAGGTTTTTTGCGACCAAAAGTTTTTAAGGCAGGCCTATGAAAGCAATCGTGAGCGTGCAAGTTAGATGGAAATAAGTCAGGGACCAGGACCATGCTATGAAAACGCTGTTGCAAGCCCTTCAGGGTTAGCATCAGAGCCAACCCTGTAGCGCACATCAGCTGTTCTGGACAGGAGGAGCTGCTGTGTCAGCTTCTGTCATCCCTCTTGGGGGTATGAGGTTCAAGTGGGCAACCTGCAGGATGTAAAACTGCCTCCCACACACGTGGATTTCATTGATTACAACATCAGGGACTCAGAAGCAGGGACCTGAGGGACACATTCCCAGCCCCCTGTGCTGTATCTGCAAAGGCTTCAGAGAGACGGTACCTTTGGGAACCTCCGCCGACTCTCTTCTTCCCCGCCTCCCAGAGGTACAGGCTACCCTAGCCTGATCCTCCAACAGGGCCTTCAACTCTCTCTTCAGGCTCCTCCTCCCAGATGGTACCGGCCCAGCATCTGTCCCAGCATCTGTCCCAGCATCCGCCCCAGCATCTTCTGGCAGTGGCGCCTCTCCTGCACCTGGTGCGGGACAATGCAGTCTAAAGGAACAAGGACACAGTCAGTGCACGATGCAGGGCAAGAGACCTCTGCGCAGACCAGAGTGTGCGTGTGCCAGCGTTCCTCTTGTCCGACTAGGAGGGCACAGAGCGGGTGGGGGTGCCCGACCCTCCCCACCCAGGCCTGTGATGGAGGGCTGGCACGTGCCCCAGGACATCTGACATCAGCCCCCTCTGCCAGACCCTTCCCCTATGCTGGGACAGGTGGCCACCTCTACCCCTCGGTCCTCACGGGGCAAAGTGCTGGTCGAGAGGCTTAGCCCTGGGCGTGATGAAATTGTCCCTCCCCATGGACAGAGAATAAGCCTTTCTACACCTGTCCTGGGGCAGTCACTTGTCATGGAAAGCCCACCCTCTGAACCCCAGGACGACCTCAGAGGACACAACTGTCCTGCCAGGCAGAGGATCCTGAGGGGCGGATTTGGATTCCCACGGCCCCTGTGCACACGCTGGGACCCTCCCAGGACCCGGGGATCCTCACACCTTCTCCTTGCCCTGCCGACTCTGCCCTCAGGGGTCTCTCCTTCTGTTCCATCCTGCCAGCCACAGGGGACCCTCGACAACATCACCCATCGCCCAGCACGTGGTTTCTGACCCACGGATTCTGGTCCCCGAGAGAACATCGCTTCAGAGGTTAGCCTCCTTGCCATGGCCCAGACCTCTGGCATCCCCTGGAAGAACACCCTGAGAACTTAGCCTCACTGTCCCGGTTCTGGCCATGGGGGGGTCCCCGGAACAAGCCACCCAGAGGGTAACCTCATCGCCCGGGCCCAGGTATCCGCTATGTCCACAAACAGCCCCCCAGAGTTTAGCCTTATTGCTGTAGCCCCAACCACTGCGGTCCTAAAAACAAGTCCCCTCCTCCCCCCAGAGGTTAACCTCAAAGCCCGGTCCAGTCCTCTGGTGTCCCCCTCAACAAGCACCCCCCCCCCCAAGATGTTAGACTCAACTCCCTGGCCCGGGCCTCTGGCATCTCCTGGAACAGCCCCGAGTAGGTAAGCCTCATCAGCCAGACTCAGGCCTCTGGTGTCCCAGGAACAAGCCCCCCAGAGTTTAGCTTCGTTGCCCTGGCCCAGGCCTCTGCTATGTCCTAAACCACCCCCAGGCCTCAGCCTCAACAACCCAGCCCATCCTTTGGTGTCCCCGTAACAAGACTCTCAGAGGTTAGCCTCATCAACCCCGGGCACAGCCTCTGGTGACCCAGGAACAAGTCTACCCGATGTTAGCCTCATCCCCTGGGCCAGAACTCTGCCATGCCCCAGAACAGAACCCAGAGATTAGCCTCAATGCCCTGGCCCAGGTCTGTGGCGTCCTTGGTATGAGTGCCCCAGAGGTTAGCCATGTTATCCCAACTCAGGCCTCTGCTATGCCTCGGAAGAGCACTCCCCCCCTCCCCGAATTCAGCCTCATAACCCTTACCAGGCCTCCGGCATCCTCAGAAACAGCTCCCCTAGAGTTTAGCCTCATCGACCCGGCCCAGGCCTCAAGGGTCCCTTGGGAAAAGGCCCCCAGTATTTAGCCTCATCGCCTCAGACCAGAACTCTGGCGTCCCCGGGAACAGCCCCGCAAACGTTACCATGGTCCTGGCCCAGGCCTATGGAGTCTCGGGAACAAGCCCCCCCCCCCCCCATAAGTTAGACTCATCACCCAAGAACAGGCCTTTGGCGTTTCTGGAACAAACAAAACACAAATTAACCTCATCACCCTGGACTAGGCCTTTGGCAGCCGTGGAACAAGCCCCCAAGAAGTTAGCCTCATCACCCTGACCAGACCTCTGGCGTTCCCAGGAATAGCCCCCAGAGTTTAGCCCCATTGCCCTGGCCAAGGCCTCTGGCCTTCACAGGACCAGCCCCCCCCCCCCGAATTTATCCTCATTCCCCAAGGTCAGGCATCAGGCACCCCGGGAACAAGCCCCTAAGAGTTTAACCTCATCCTCCAGGCATCCCCAGGAACAGACCCCCAGAGATCAGCCTCAGCATGACAGTCCAGGCCTCTCATGTCCCAAGGAACAAGCCTCCCACCAGTTAGTCTCACTGTCCTGGCCCTAGCTTGTGGTTTCCCTGGTATAAGTCCCCCAGAGGTCAGCCTCATCGTCCCAGCCCAGGACCATGGAGTTTTGGGAACAAGCCTCCCACAGGTTAGACTCATCACCCAAGGCCAGCCCTTTGGTGTCCATGGAACAAGCCCCCAAGAAGTTAGCTTCACTGCCCTGGACCAGACCTCTGGCTTCCCTGGCACCAACCACCAGAGGTTACCATCACCCTGGCCCAGGCCTCTGGCATCGCTGGAAACAGCCCCCAGGTGTTAGCCCCACTGTCTTGGCCCAGGCCTCTAATGTCCCCAGGAACAAGACCCCCAGAGGTCACCCTCATTGCTCTGGACCAGGCCTCTGGCATCCCCGGAAACTGCCCCCCGCCCAGAGGTTAGCCTCATCACACAGCCCAGGACTATGCCGTCCTCACAAACAACCCCCCAGAAAAATTATTTGGAGTATCCGGAACAAGTTCCCCAGAAGTTAGCCTCATCGCGGCTCAGAACTCCGACGTCCTTGAGAACAACCCCCAGAGACTAGCCTCATCACCCCGGCCGGGCCTCTGGAGTCCCCAGAACAAGCCCCCGAGAGATCAGCATCATACCCCAGCATGGACCTTTGGCT
The DNA here is from genome assembly GCF_014824575.4 of Sturnira hondurensis. Taxonomy (NCBI): domain Eukaryota; kingdom Metazoa; phylum Chordata; class Mammalia; order Chiroptera; family Phyllostomidae; genus Sturnira; species Sturnira hondurensis. The sequence goes on along the minus strand of NW_028084389.1, from coordinate 108,444 downwards.
TTCCCCTAACAAGCCGCAAAAGGTAGCCTCGTCTCCCCAGCCAAAGCCTCTGGCACCCCAGAACAAGCCCACCAAAGGCTACCCTCATCACCTTCTCCCAGGCTTCTGGTGTCCCCTGAAACCACCTCCCTGGGGTGAGTCTCATCACTGTGTCTCAGGCTGCTTTCATCCCCAGAACAAGCCCGCCAGACCTTAGTCACCTCGCCACGGCCCAGGCCTCTGGCACCCCCGGGAATAGCCCCCCAGAGGCTAGCCTCATCGCCCCCCGCCCACACCTCTGCTGTCCCTGAGAACAGCCACCAAACAGATTGGCCTCACCTCCCCGGCCCAGGCCTTTGGCGTCCCTGGAACACCCACCCAGATGTTAGCCTCACAGCCCTGGCCCAAGCCTCTGCTATCCGGCCCCCTCCCAAAACTCCCAGAATTTAGCCTCATCACCCAGGCCTAGGCCTAGGCCTATGGATCCTGAAAAAAGGCTCCCAGACATTAGCTTCATGTCCCTGGCCCATCCTTTGGCATCCCCAGAATGAGGGCCCCAGAGGTTAGCCTCATTATTTCCTGGCCCAGGCCTCTGGGTTCCTCTGGAACAGCCTCCTAGATGTTAACCTCAGCACCCTGGCCCTGGCCTTTGGCATCCCTGGGAACAGCCCCCCGCCCAGAGGTTAGCCTCACTACCCCGGGCCCCACCTCTGGCATTGTGGGGACGACCCCCCAGCGCTTATCCCCACTGTCTCGGCCCAGGCCTCTAATGTCCCCCAGAACAACATCCCCAGAGGTTAGCCTCATCATGCAACCCAGGACTAGTGCTCTCCCTGGAACAAGACCCCAGAGTTTTGCCTCTTCGCCCCAGCCCATGCCTCTGGCATCCCCCAAAGGAAATATCCCCCAAAAGGTTAGACTCATCAGCGTGGTCCAGGCCTCCAGCATCACCCGGAATGAGCCCCGCCCAAGGCCGGCCTCATCGCCATGGCCTGGGAAGCTGGTGTGCCCGGGGAACAGCCCCCTGGAGATTACCCTCATTGCCCCAGCCCAGGCCCCTGGCATCACTGCAACAAACCTCCAGAGGTTAGCCACATCGCGCAGGTCCCGACCTCTTGCCACCCGGGGAAAAGGCCCCCCAGAGGTTTGCCTCATCGCCCGGGCTCAGGACTCGGGCCTCCCAGGAAGAAGTCCCCCAGATTTTGCCTCGTCTCCCCTGCCCAGACCTCTGGCATCCCCAGGAACGGCCCCCGGGAGATGAGCCCCCACCCTATGGCCCAGGCCTCTGGCGTCCCCAAAACAAGCGCCCCCGACCCCCCACCCTCACGGGCCTGGCCCAGGCCTCCGCGGGAACATCGCCTCAAGTTTAGCCTCGTAGCCCTGGCCCCTTGTTTCTGGCACCTGGGGGAACATCACCTCACAACTCAGACCCATCGCCAGGGTTCGGCCTCCGACCTATGTCAAGGGCCGCTTGGAAATATTACCCCACAGGTAGCGTCGTCGCGCGCTTCGCGCTCCGCCCTGCCCCCCCCGCCCCGCCCCCCCGTCTGTCCCCCATTCCCTTTTCCCCTTGAGTCTGAAGAGAACCAGATGGCCGCTCGGTGTTGACAGGCCCGTCTCCCCACTCGCCCGCCCTTCCTGGGAGTCCCTCCAGGGGTCCCCCAATCCACGCCCGGGGTCCCTCTGTCTCTCTGTCACTGTCAAGGCATACCGAGACGACCCCTCCGCCATCTCCACGAAAGTCCCCTCAGCGCTTCTGGACACCGGAGTAGCCTGTGTGGGAGAGACACTGATTGGCTGGCACAGTGCGCATGCGCGAGGCGGGGCCTCTGCCAACCCTCGCACCCGGAAGCTCTGCCCTCTAGCGGCTGGAGCCAGGCCTGGGGACTCCTTGTGCTTCCGGTCAAGGACAGGTCACGTGTCTTTTTCCTGGCATGTCGCTGCACAAGGATAGGGGAGTGTGGACCAACTACTGCTCAAGCCTCCACTTTCCTGGTGAAGGAGAACTTACCAATGCCTAGTCAGCCTACCTCCTGGTGTCCTTGCCACCCACCACGTTCCCCTTGCGGAGGAATAGCCCTCCTCCTGAGCGTTCTGCGTAAACCACCCCCTTCCTTTTGCTAGGTGTTCAAACATGAAAAACGTGTGTACGTGTCCTTAAACGTCGCTGCTGACGGTTGCGTCTAGGTATTACAATAAGTCGTACCGCATTATGTGTGGTATTCTGCCACCTCCTTTTTTACTCAACATTGTGTCGCGGAAAGTACTTAACACTATTACATGTAGCCATCCTGCTACCTCAGTTCGTTTATCCATTTTCTCATCCATGGACATCTCGATCCATACTTTCCACTTTACAACCTTTACAAGCAGCGATGCTGAGAATAGGCTAATGTCCGTCACGGGTGCTAAACATTTGGCAGAGTTTCCAGGAGTGAGATTGCCGGCTCATAGGCTAGGAATTGTTTCCAGCCGATGACCCCCACCCACAGTCTGAGTTCTGATTGGGCCGTGTACCCACCAAGAGAAGGGATAATCAGATTTCTTAACCTTTCCATTCCAGCCAGTGTTCGATTACATTTGGGCGGGGTCTTCTTTTGCGCTTCTTCAATCACTAATAAGACAGGTCTTTGGAAGAAACTCCTTGTCAGCCATTTTCATGTGCTTTTCCGTTACATGTCCTGACGTTCTTCAATCGCATAAGGATGCACTTCTTGCCGTTTGGTTGGAAGCGCTTCATCCACCCCAGATATCAATCACCACGACGGTGTTTGTGTTTAACGGTAACAAAAAGTAAATAATGCCAATTTTACCATGTTTAGGTGTACAGTTCAGGGAGTAGCACCGAGGGCATCCTCAGTGTTGTACAACCATCACCGCCATCCACCTTCGGAAAGGTCTCATCTTTCCAAACTGAAACTCGGTACCCACTGAACACTTATTCCCCGCTCCTTCCTCCTCCCAAACCCTGGCACTCACCATTTCACTCTCGGCCTCCGTGAATTTGACTACTTCCGGGTACCCCATATCTACACCATCTGTGCTCTTGTGACTAGCAAAATGAATCTTGCAGCGTGTGTCAGCATTTCGCTCCAGTTTAAGGGCAAATGATAATCCGTTAGAATGAAATACCTCCATTTGTGACAACATGGATGGACCTAGAGGAGATTATGCTAAGTGGTAAGAGGCAGACAGAGAAAGACAAATACCATGTGACTTCACTTACAGACGGAGTCGAAAGAGCAAAGTAAAGGAACAAACAAAACAGAAGCAGACTCATAGATACAGAGAACAAACTGATGGTTGCCAGACGAGAAGGGGGTTGGGGCACCAGGTGAGAAAGGTGAAGGGATTAAGAGGTATATAAATTGGTGATTCCAAGATAGTCGCGGGGATGCAACGTACAACATAGGGAATCTAGGCAATAATAGTATACTACCTATGCATGGTCCCAGGTGGCTATTAGAACTATCGGGCAGATCGCCTGGTAAATGATATATGTCTATTCACTATGCTGTACACCTGAAACTAATATTATAAAATAAGGTGGAATGTCAACCGTCGTTGAAAAAGCCTCCGTTGTAGGCATATACTGGCTGGCTTTTCCCCTGTTCCTTTGGTGATGGAGCCTTAGACTGCTCCCACCCTTTATCTGTTGTGAATACGGATGTGCAAGTGTCTGTTTGACTCTCCTTTCACTTATTTCGGGTATATTCCCCAAAGTGGAGTTGCTGGGTCATAGGTTAGCTGTCTTTTTCATTTTTTGAGTAACTGCATGCTCTTTTCCATAACCACTGCACCACTCAGCACTTCCACCAGCAATGCACAAAGGTTCCAGTTTCTCCACATCCATGCCAACGCTCGTTAATCTGTGTTTTCTTAAATAGCAGGCACCCGAATGAACGTGAAGTGATATTTCATTGTGGTTTTGAGGTGCATTTCCCTCATGTTTAGTCATGCCGAGCATCTTTTCGTGTGCTTATCGACCATCTGTACACTTTCTTTGGCAAAATGTCAACTCGAGTCCTTTGCCAGCTTTCTGACTGGGTATTTTTGTCATTGTTGTTGTTGTCCTGGTGGTGGTGGTGGTGGTGGTGGTGGTGGTGGTGGTGTTGGCAGTTGAGTTGTAGGAGCTCTTTATATGTCCAGGATTTTCATCTTTCATCACATACATTATTTGAAATTATTTTCTTCCATTCCATGAGTTGTCTGTTCTCTCTGTCCATCGTGTCCTTTGAGGCATAATAGTTTCACGTGTTGATGTAGTCCCAGTTAACTATTTTTTTTTCTTCCTTGACCCCTGGGCCTTTTCAAATAAAATTACCTTAGCCCTCAGGCCGTGAAAGCTTTCCCCTTAACACTGAAAAGGTTTTACATGGTTTTGAGGTGCTGTTTTGCATTTTTAAGGTTTTGCTCATGTAGAATGGATTTTTGTCCTTGCTGTCAAATAGAGATCCCATTGCCTTTTTCTTCCTGTGGAAAACTAATTGTACCGTCCTTGCCTATTCAGTGGTATACACTTTCCCCACTGTCAGCTCTGCCAAATTCCTGTATGTCCCTGATTCTCCTCCTCTAGTCGGGTCCACCGGTCAGTGTACTTACCCTGTGCCCAAATGACAGCTTGTAATAGAATGAAGATGCCGAGTCAGATCTAGTCAGATCTAAGTTTGAATCCTCGGCTGCTAGGCTAGTCTATGATGCCTAAGGTCCTTTAGCGATTCCTCAGAGCCTCCACAAGAGTGTCTACACTACCTTGAGCATCTTACTTTGTTCCACTCCCCTTTTAGCCTCTCCATCCCGGGCTTCGTGCAGTTTCGTCAAGCACAGCATTGCTGTTTTGCGCCTCTGGGCCTTTGGACAAGCTCAGCCGAATTCTGACTTCTCTGTCGAGTCTTGCTTTGCACTCCTTCCTTTGCTTCCCACTGTGGCTTGCGCAGCCTCTCTCCTCTCGCTGCCCTGCAATCCAATCGCTCAGTGTGCTAACGAGACTGTAGTATTTTGCCGCACTGTGACCGTGCTGGAAACCCAAATAATTCCACCCAGCAGCTTCAGACTTTATCATTCAAGTTGATCACTGCTTATCCATAAATAAAAAACACTTCCATGAGCATTATTGCCCTTCGAAAGTCTGCAAACCCGTGATTCGTACACTTATCTTAATAATCCTCTGGGAGAGGGATTCGCATAACGCCACTTTATAGTTTAAGAGACGAGGGATCAAAGAGTACAACTTGTAACCCATGTTCACAGAGCTTCGCTGAAGAGCTAGGCTCAGACCTGCAGTATTTTGACCCATTGCTCTCAACAGACCCTCACCTGTCACTGTTCTGTCTTACTTTGCTGCTCTGGAAATCAGCTGTGTCTGCAGCTGTGAATCATGGTCTTTAGGACAGCTTGCAACTTCCGGTAATGTAGTGAATGGTTTCCAGAGTGTGACTGTAGACATGGAAGTCCTTTATAAAGTTGCCATTTTCCATGGAAATTTCAAAACAAATTAATCAAAGGAGGCACTGTCTTTGACGTTTCTGGGTGCACCTAAAAGCTGTGAGACGACAAACCCATGGAAGAGTGGGTGTGGGCCAGGCTGGGTGGAATGAAAAGAAAGGCCACCCTGGACAGAGCATGGGTCAGTAGTTCAACACCCTGAACATTGTGTGTGCGTCAAATTTTCAGGAGCATTCTGATTCTTTAAGACTGCCAGGAGAGCAGGGTAGAAAGCTCCCTCCCACAAGGGACTTGGATAATTTATAAAGGTAATGTAAGGTAGGGGCTGTGGCAGGTCCTGATTCTACAGAACCAGTCTATCCTCCATGCCTTGGTCCTCACTACCGGAACCTTTGTGGCGGACCCCGTCCAGCAGAGTCTGCCTGCTGTGGCCGACGAGGAGAATGAATGCACAGGCGACAACAACCCTGTGGAGAAAAAAAGGGAACAGGCACAACGGCTAATCTCTCAAGGGGAGAGTGCCTATGGATGCCTCGGCCATCCCTCAAGAGGGGAGCGCCCCGACCCTCGCCTAGACAGGCTTTTGTTGTTTTCCTGGGGGTCTTACATCAGAGGAAGAGTTATTATCTATGACATAGACTATTATTGTCTACACTTGAGGTGCAATCAAGAAAATGAAAATAACGGGCAGAGGGGAATGGCGATGAGCTGATTAGCTCTGTCCTTGGGAGAACCCACACAGGCTTTGGATATTACCTTGAAGATAGACAATACACATTTCTTGTTTTAGACCAGGGTGAGGGAGTTTTAGCAAGAGCCAAGCCATAACAATCTGTACGCATTTTCTAGGCCTGATTCCCACGGGAAAACTCGCTTTGAAGGTCTGGCTCCTGCCCACCACTTTGCTTCTGTAGGTTTTCCATACAGAGCTGAGCCACATTTGCCAGACTTAAACAAACTGGTCCCCTACAATTCTCCCCCCTTTTTTCCTTTTTGTTAAGGCTGTTGGGGTGATGCATCCCACAAGGCGTGCTACTTGCTGGTCTCTTTTGTGACCCTGGGCAAATAACTTGTAAATGCATTGTAATATACAAAACATTATTAAAATCAGTAAACAACCAGCAGTTCCAGTGACCCACAATCGTAGGTTGAGTCCTTCAGACCAGTGTTTTGGGTTTAACGAGCCGAGATTATCATTAAGGGTTTGAAGAATCTCCTGCTCAGACAAGCGTTGAATGTCCCGCAACTGTTGGTGTAACTCCAGCTGCAATTTATTGATTTGTCCCTTGAAATTAGTAGAAAAAGTTCCTCTTAGGTGACGTTGAATATCACTCCAGGAATGTTGGCTGGAGTTCCATTGTAGTGGGGTGACACACAGTTTGGAGAAACCAGGATCACAGGTCAGCTGCTGACGGATCACTAGCGCATCCTGGCCTTCACCGATCCGGTTGAGCGCTGATTCAACTGCAGAACGTCGGATCAGGATTTCTTGATCGATCTGGGCCTGTTGAAACATTTCTAAAGTGGAGTCGGTTAAGAGAACACCAACAGTATGAGCAGTCTGAACTGACCCAATGAGGGCAGCGGTTGCCGTGGTTGCAGTAGCTGGGACAACTATAGCAGAAACAATAAGTGCAATCAAAGTGCCAATAGACCGTCGGGCTCTTATCGAGGCCAGTGCGTTGTTAAGCGCTATTATGCTATGGGAATTTCCCGTTCTCTGGCTACATTAACTGGCACCCGTATCTGAGTTTGTCTTCTAACTGTACAAAGTGTATTGAGGAGATGAGCATGACAGCTGGCATATATGAAGCCTGCAGGGACAGGCAGAGAATCAACTTTTGCTGATTTATTATAAAAGACTTGAGCTGTCCCTGGAGTTGCCAAAAACAAGTAAGGGTGAGATGCACAAACTGTGACCCAATCTTCTTTTAAAGGGTCAATTGGATTAAAAAAAAAATCCTTGGACACCTTTAGGGTCACATACAATTCTTATATACAGATGCATGCTAGGAACAAAAGGCAAGCCCAATTTCCGTGAATTGTAATGCAAAGGGCTAGTGTAGTTGGGAGAAAAAATTTAATAATAGGTGCCCCGGTACCGGGCCCCTCCCACCACATGTTAATATATGGGATTTCAGGCAGAGCCGAAACTATTGTTGTGCCCAACTTAGCCAGTACTTTCCAGTGAGCTCCCCAGTTCTCTACTACAAAAGGACTCTTGGGGAGAAAAGCAGTATTGGCATTCGGTCCTCTGCACAAAGACCGAGAGACTGGCTCTTTAGACCAAGAGTCTCTGTGGCTCTTGTCTAAAGTACAAGGAGGAACCGGAGCGGGGTTGAGAGTCTCATAAATCTCGTCCTGGGTGCACAGGCCAATTATAGTTACTATGGAAAGCTGATAGTAATTACTGTATTGTTCTTTGCTTGCAGCATAAAGTTGCTCCTTTCGAGGAAAACGCAAAGTGTCAATAAGAACAAGAAAGTAAATTAGCAAATACTTAGCATCATAAACCGTATTTTTTGGCACCGGAATCCAGTGCTTGTTTTCTTCTAGTTGGCCACAGTGTCAGCTGGGCCACCTGGTCTGCTAGCTGATCGGTTTTCATCTCCAGGTAGCAGAGCTTGATGTCTGTTTTGTTACAAAGCTTCACCCTTTTTGCTGGAAGCCAGACAGGACCTGTAGGGATGGAAACACGTGCATACCCACTTCCCCGTGTTAAGAGGTCTACAGGACCCTGCCAAGAACCATCTCCCAGCGGATCTCTATATAGAACCTGAGGATCAGATGGCTTTGGTTCCTTCTTCTGAAGATGTTTCTCAATTGGAGTACAGAGTGATGCATCACAGTTTAGAAAATGATAGGTAAACATAGCTAACATAGTCAAACTTGGGGGGTAGACTCCTGACTCCCCCTTTTTTGTTTTTTAAGAAGATTTTTAAAGGTCTGATGCACCCATTCAACAATTGCCTGACCGGTTGGAGTATAAGGTATTCCTGTTTTATGTTGGATATTCCAGAGCTGAAGGAAGGCCTGAGTGGACTGGGCAAGATATCCTGGGCCCTTATCAGTTGTCATTGGCTGAGGCCGACCCAAATGACTGGAGGCTTCAAGCCAATGGGCTTGTATATTTTTAGCAGACTCTCCTGTTAAAGCAGATGCATGCAGGGCACCAGGGTAAGTATCAATAGAAACGTGAATGCATCTGAATTTTCCAAAGGGAGTGTCATGAGTGACATCTGTTTGCCAAATCATTTGGGAGCTTCGTCCTCGAGGGTTAACTCCCGTGGATGGAGATGTTTTAGTAAGGGCTTGGCAGTCTGGACACTCTTTAATAATATGCTTAGCTGGGGAATGAAAAAGACACAGTCTTTTAACTTTTTTCTATTACTTTTTCTGTTTAGCTTCAGGGGGTCTGATTTTTGCCCTCCTGGGAGGGCTCCTTTAAGCCCTTAACCTTTGGCTTTCTGGTTTGCAACAGGTAGCAGGCAGTCAGCTGAAGAATAGCCTCAGTTTTCAAAGTGCCCTTTTCCTCCCCTACTTGGAATGACAGGCCCTCTGCTGCTTTTGCAAGCTGCCATGAGTTGGGGCAGCAAGTTAACTGTCTTGATGCTTTTAGGACTTGGTAGTTCTTAGGTTTAGAGTTTGCAAGGAAAATGGGGAGTATGTGGGGGGTTCTGCTCAAATATGTTTTAGACAAAAGTGGTTATGGGCCAACGGCCTTTCCTGACTCGACTGACTAACCATTCCCTCCGGGAGAATAGCCAGTTCTTCCCTAAGGAAATGATAGAGCGTTTATAGGTACTGAGTTAAAAAATAATACTTAGTCTTCCATGGAGAAAGGCTAATTCTCCTCGGGAGATAGTAGACTTATATTTTATTTTTACAATAAAAGGTCACGGCCCCAGCATAAACAAGGAGTATTCTTAATATTTCCTTAACACATCACACCTCCTATCCCACTTATAGCATGCTTTAGACTGACAAATTTATTAATACATTCACAACTTTTAGAAACGGATTTCCTCTACTGGCTAATGCATTCACTTTTTTTCTTGGTGATTACTGCATTCTTGCAATGTGCTCAAAAGTGAGCTGTCTCCAAAAATAAAAAATAAAAAAATGAGCTGCCTCATTATCTAGTGCCCTTGAAATTTTTTAGGGAGGCTGAGGAAGAGGGAGGGAGGATGCTAAACTCAGCATAGCCTGTTCCCAGGACTGAAGCAGTCCCTGGGTCTTCAGAAAGAGGATACAGAGTGGCTAAAAGACACGTTTTCTCATTGTTCTCACTCCTGCATTTTTTACTATCTGGGGGAAGTGAGATCTTTTTCTTTTTTTGAAATAATCAATTTAAATTCTTTCTGAGTAGAATCTTTATGCTGTAACAATAGTAGAGATCTCATTCTCTTTATCAAAACATTTTGAGACTGAGACGTTAGTTTTACAAACAGAAACAAAAACAAAATTCAGGCCAACCAGTATTTTCAAATTAAATCCTCTAAAGGAGGGAGTGAGACACTTGTCTTTATCTCATACCATCTGGTGCTGTTTCAACTTCTGCCCAACTTCTCCTAAATAACTAAGTCTAAAGATCCCTTATCAGGGAGATATTTAGCAGCTTCTAGAAAACTGCTAAACTAGCATAAAACATTGCTCTTGTTCTTCAGAGAGCCCGTTCCTGTTGTGAAAAAGTTCCGTTTTCACTTTCGATGTCTGCCATTTCAGATGCCGCAGCCCGAGGTAAACCGTATCTAATTAGCTGTTGGGGCGTATAGTGCGGTGGGTCAGAAATGTACTGTTGGTGAAAACCGTCAGGGAGGGCTGCCTGGTATCCAGGGTACCCTAACCCTGCTTATGGGTGTCAGGTTTTTCCCACGTGTCTAAGACTGCAGGATTGTGGGGGGGGGGGTGCGGGGAGAGCTCGGAGCACCAGGTGACCAACCTTTGTATCGCGCTCCCTGGTCGAGCCGAGAGTTAAATTACTGTGATTGGAAGTCCCTATGAAGCCCCTGCGCATCTGGGGGATTGACCCCAGACACCTCCACCAGGCCCCTACTCACGCAGGGACGCCTGAGATCTCAAGCCTGAGGGAGGAATGCCTCTTATCTTCGGTGCCCCAGCAAAGAGCTGAGACTTGCATAAACAACCCTGTTAACTAACTCTGAGTTCTCAAAGCAATCTTCGCAGTCTGGTTGAAACCGAAACACTCATTTACTCTCTGTTTCTCTGTTCATAGGCAGGCGGAGGGAAAAGGCAGAACCAAAAGGGCTGCAAAAAGCAGCTTTTAAAGAAGGGATGTGCAGGGGCACTTGTTAAGAAAAAGCTAATTGAAAGGAAAGTTCGTTGCTCTCTCTCCCAAGCCTAAAACCTGATTGGGGATTGTGCTGCAGGGTGGCTAGCGCCCTTATGGCTTTTAAATGCTGGACCTGTGCCCGGCGATTGCCAGAGAGGGAGAGAGCAAGGCTTCTGCTTACTAAAGATAGTGTGGTCACAAGAGAGGGCGACCTTGGAAAGATACCCCCTTTCCCTAAAATACAACACACCCTGCGCCCTCGGAAAAGCTCCCGGGGTCATCGGCCCTCACCTGGGCTGCTGTGCGCGTTCCACCCATGTTGGTGTGTCGACCACAACAGCTGACAGCCTTAGCCGATAGCCTTTTCGTCCTTGTTCCTGGGTGCCAGATGGGGCAGAACCCTGGCCAGCAGAGTCTGCCTGTTGTGGCTGAGGACAAGAATGAATGCACAGGCGACAACAACCCTGTGGAGAAAAAGGGCACAGGCACGACTACTCTCTCAAGGGGAGAGTGCCTATGGATGCCTCAGCCACTCCCTCAAGAGGGGAGCGCCCCAACCCTCGCCTAGACAGGCTTTTGTTGTTTTCCTGGGGTCTCACATCAGAGGAAGATTTATTATCTATGACATAGACTATTATTGTCTACACTTGAGGTGCAATCAAGAAAATGAAAATAACGGGCAGAGGGGAATGGCGATGAGCCGATTAGCTCTGTCCTTGGGAGAACTCACACAGGCTTCGGAAATTACCTCGAAGACAGGCAATACACACTTGTTGCTTTAGACCAGGGTGAGGGAGTTTTAGCAAGAGCCAAGCCATAACAATCTGTACGCATTTTCTAGACCTGATTCCCACGGGAAAACTCGCTTTGAAGGTCTGGCTCCTGCCCACCTCTTTGCTTCTGTAGGTTTTCCATACAGAGCTGAGCCACATTTGCCAGACTTAAACAAACAGGTCCCCTACAGCCCTGACACTGTTGGAGCAAGAGGTGGGAACGTGACTTGGTTCAGCCACCCCCCACCCGGGCTGGCCAAGACACACATCCCAGAATGCGCTGGTGGCACTTCTAGGAGGCCTTCATGAGTTGGACCGATGCAGCTGGCTTCTTCCTTTGCTCTTTCCCTTTTGTCCTGCCAGGAATACAGATGCAGGGCTTCTGACCTTGGAGACGGAAGCCACGTTGGAGGATGGAGGGGCAAGAAGGGAGAAGAGCATCGTTCCTTGAGCTGTAGTACCAACCCCGAGTTGTCTATCCTTAGTGTATGGCAACTGGAATAAATGAACCCCTATTTGCTAAGCCACTATTTGAAATGCGGCCAAATTCAGTTCGTGATGATAGAGCGGTACACAACTAAAATTTAGTTTTACCCAACTTGCCTTAGTTGTGGTAGTCAGTTACCATTGTACCACTTCAACCCAAACATGTATAATGGCTCAAAAGTCGTCCACTTATTTCTCCTGTGACATTACTGGGAAAGCGAAAAGGTCCTCCTGGTGGGCTTTATCCATGCACTTCTACAGGGGACCCAGGCTGTTGGGAACTCTGCCGCCTTTCCCAGGTGGCTCCCGCCCATTGCCCCGTAGGTGGCCTCCTTTGCAGTTTGCTAAAGGGGGACAAACACACGGCCCTGCGCCAGGGACGAGGTTCTCGTGAGCCAGGCCAGGCAGGGGCAAACATCATTTCCGCTGCCCTGCCGTTGCCGAGATCTCAGTCACGGGGCCACCTCTAACAGCTAGGGAAGCTGGGAATGGACACTGACGTGGGGACCCAGGAGAAAGAGGAGAAGGAGGATCTCAGGTGGACAGCTAGGAGTCCCTGCAATCTGCGCCTTTCCAAAATTAATATAAAACCTCGACTACATTGGACTGTGTTAGACGGAAACTCACAAAAATGCTCTGGGCTGGAGGAAAAAAAGCACGAACTGCAAGTGCAGCACGGAATTGAACGAGGCGCCGCCTCTTATGAACTCTGAGATATTGAACTAACTTCTCAGCCTCTGTAAATCTCAGTGACTTTCTCTAACTCTCGAAGGCATAATAATAATAGTATTTGTCCCAGAATTTGGATGAGATGAACTGAAATAATGTGTAAGAGCTCTTATAGGCATTCAGTAATACAAAGCAAGTGCTCAAATATTAATAATAGCACAATTGTATTATTACCTATAAGACAATCACATAGTATAATTATGACCATGTCATGATAATTCTGTGTTGCCATCATTCTGACCAACTTTTCAGCCACTGGTATACAATTTCCTGAATATCAAACGTGGAGTGAGAACTAGCACCTAAGCTATATTTCAAAGCATAAAGAATGGCTCTTTCAGTCTTTGGGGTTCAATATAACATTTTATTAATAAATGTGGATTTGGGATGGAGAATATAACATTTGTTTCAAAAGAAGAATTATTTAGCCCCGGCTGGTGTAGCTCAGTGGATTGAGCGTGGGCCTGCGAACCACACGATCGCTGTTCGATTCCCAGTCTGGGCACATGCCTGGGGCGCAGGCCAGTTCCCAGCAGGGGACGCACGAGAGGCAACCGTACATTGATAGTTCTCTCCCTCTCTCCTTCCCTACCTCTCTAAAGATAAATAAATAAAATCTTTAAAAAACAAAGAAGAATTATTTAGATTATATGGAACATCACAGGGCGTTCTCATTCGCTAAGGCAATATTTCTCCAGGAAAAGTCAAAGAAGATGACAGATGTTTGAAAAAAAGAAAAACAGTGTGTGAAGTCTGTTTGAGCACTCTCTCTTTTTTTCCTTTCCACGCCCCCCCCTTCGCCCATCTTCCTTAGGCTTTTCATAAGTGGCTGTTCTCCTGCTGTCCTCTGACAGCTTCTCATTGCCATTATTCTGACAACTTCTCATTGCCATTGCTAGGTATAGTTCTTTCTCCTCAAATGCGCCCTTGCCTGACGGCGTTTTTCAGGACTCGGTTTTACTTGGTTCTTTCTTCGATTTATGTGCCCTTTTCCTAAGCATTCCCATGTAGGCCTATGGTGTCGATTCCCATTTACATCAGAGTTTCTCAAAGTGTGGTGCATGGGGCCCCCTACATCAGACTCACGGGAAGGGCGGGGTGCTAAAATCCAGGTTCTTTGGCCCTCTCCCAGGCCTATCCGATCGACTCTGTAGGTGGGCACTGGGAATCTGCATTCTAAATCGATTCTTCAGGTTGCTCCCAGCCCCACTGAAGTTGTTCCACTGTATGCCTCCAGGAGGGCCCTGCTGACCTTCACAGTGGCAGCTCAACATCTCCATCTGGTGGCTTCCTCACATCATTGCTTTAGCTTTGCCAGTGCAGTGCGTCCATGGCGGTTCCCAAGGCTATGAAACATCTTGAAAACAAGAGGGATGTGGGGACAAAGGGCACTTTTAGAGTATCTGCTCCATGAGTAATCAACCTGGAGTTACATCAGCTTTGACTTTTCTAACTACACTAAACGTGCCCGTATCGAACTTTTAAGGGGAAACCAAGTCGATGCCTTTTAATTCTCCTCTAACAACATGAAAACACAGGTATTGGATGACACCTCTCTATAGAGGCTTACAAGAGGATTCGGTGGATTTTCAACTTACCCTTCCGAAGTCAGCTAATAAAGAGCACGCCACTTTCCAAAAGTAATTTACTATGGAGCACTCTTCGTTAACTTGCCTCCTGCTGTCCAGTCTTTGTTCTGCTTATAAAAGTACTGAGTATCCCCTGTGAAATAATTTTTTTATGAAATATAAAATCTATGAAGGAAATGAAGTTCATGCTTCATCCCCCTACTCAGACTTACTACACCATTTTAAAGTGGGGGGATCTGAGTTACTTTCACCCTTCCTTCCTCTCTCTCTCTCTCTCTTCCCCCTACGTTGTTCTTCTCAAATAGTTCTTTTGTGTGTGTGTGCCTGCCTGAATCTGTGGCCAGCTCTGGAACAGGTTTTTTTCCCCCTTTGGAATCACAAGTTTTACTTCTCTCATCCAAGATTTGGAAACAAAGTTTCAATATTTTATTGGGTCTGATCCCACTTTCACATTGCCTACATCCTCGGGTAATCTTAACCCTAAGCCAACGGTATATGTTTGACTTTTCTTTCTCTTCCCCACGGCGCTCTGCACTTCAGTGGCTCTTGGAAGCACACCGGTGAATTGGGTGAAGGACGGTCGATGATGACCATTGAATGGGGGTAAGAGCAGTCTTTTCCACAAGTGTCCCGGGGACAACTGTGTCCACACGCAAACGAGTGAAGGTGAACACTTAAGGTATGCCATAGGCAAAGAGTCACTCGTTCAAAACGTACCCCAAACCTAAATAACAGAGCTAACAGTGTAAAAACCCTTGGAAAAAAGCATACGCGTAAACCCTTCATGACCCTGGATTTGGCCATGATCTCTTCAATGTTAGACCCAAAGCAGAAGCAACAGAGAAGAAAATAGATAATGAACATGTTTTCACATGAAAAGCCCCAGTCAGGAGAGAAGAAAAGGTATCCTACAGAATGGGAGGAAACATTGGCGAACCATACGTCTAGTGAGAGACTAGTATCCAGAAGATATAAGAGCCCTCACAACACCGAACAAATGACAGTGAGACCAACAGTACAAACCGGTAAATGACCTGAATGAACATTTCCCAAAGAAGAAACACCAATGGCCAAGAATCACATGATGCTATGCTCAGTGTCACTAGTCGTGGGGAAACGCAAATCAAAACCACGATAATAGCTGTGACCCCCGCAATGATGCCTGCAACTTAGAATAAAGGAAAATAACAAGCCTTGTGGGGAAAGCGGAGTGAACGAAAGCTTTGCACGTTGCTGGTGGTACAGTGGCTGTTGAAAATGGTTTGGCGTCTCCTCCAGAGCTTAAACATATAATAAGCACACGATTCAGTTAATTCCACGCCTACAGATATAACGCCCCCCTCCCCCAACCCCCAAATAAAAACAAGCATTGAAAAACACACAGAACTAGCAAGATTCAAAACAGCCAAAGGTGGAAGCAACCCAAGTGCCCATGGACTGACGAATGGATAAACACAATGTGGTCTGCCCAGGCAGCGGGGTGGTATACAGCCCCCAGAAGGAGTGTTATAACGTGGAAGACCTTTGGAGCCATTATTCTGAGTGAAAGAAGCCAGATGCCAGAGGTCACATAACGGATGATTCGATGTCCATGAAGTGTCCAGGCTAAGCCGGTCCATAAAGGCAGAAAGTAGTTCAGCGGTTGCCAGGGATTCTGGGCAGGAGGAATGGGGAGCGACTGACTTTTTAGTGGGTAAAAGATTTCTGTCAGGACGTGGCAAAGTGTTTTTTCAGAAGATAGACTTGATGGTTTCACAATACTGTGAGTTTACTCAATGCCACTGAATAGAATACTTTACCACGATTAAGTTTACAACGTGTCAGCTTCGGCTTAAAGCAATTTGAACTATGAAAATAACACTTTTGAGTCCACGGTAATAAAATAGTCAAGTATTTGGGGAAAACTAAGCTATTCATTTGAACACATCAACTTGAAATAATATGAAGCTCTTTGTTGCTTACATGGAAATATGCTTCATGAAAAATATCACTTTATCCTTTTTAAATATTTTACTCCTTGTATCGATTCAAGAGAGAGGGGAAGGGAGGGAGGAAGAGAGGGAGAGACACATGGATGTGAGAGAGACACATCACTCAGTTGTGTCTTGCTTGTGCCCCGACCGGGGACCAACCCCCTGTGTGCCCTGACTGGGCATCGAACCCGTGACCTTTCAGTTTGTGGGATGATGCTCAAACAACTGAGCCACACCGGCCAGGTCAAAATCACTCCGTTGTTTTGTTTTTAATAAAATAAGTATTAAAAGTGTGGTTTTGATTTAAAAAATGGGCAAGGGCCCTGAATAGGCACTTCTGCAAAGAGGACAGACACCCAGACAGCCAGTAGACATACGAAAAGATGCTCGACGTCACTCACCATCATCAGAGAGTCGCAAATTCAAACCGCAATGGGGTATCGCCTCACCGCTCTCAGAATGGCTATCATCAATAAATCCACAAACAGCAAGTGCTGGGAAGAATGTGGAGAAATGGGAACCCTCGTGCACTGTTGGTGGGAATGCAGACTGGTGCAGCCACTGTGGAAAACACCGTGGAGTTTGCTTCAAAAATTAGAAATGAAACTGCCTTACGACCCAGCAATTCCACTCCTGGGAATATAGATGAAGGAACTGGAAACGGTAACTCAGAAGAATACGTGCAGCCACTATGTTCATTGCAGCCTTACAATAGCCAAGATTTGGAAGCAGACCAAGTGCCCATCCAGTAGAGGAGTGGATAGAAGCCTGCGGTGTGTTTACACAGTGGAGTACTACTCAGCCACGAGAAAGAAGGAAATGTTACCTTTTGCAACAGCCTGGATGGGCCATGAGAGGATTATGCCGAGTGAAATAATCCAGCCAGAGAGAGACAAATACCATATGACCTCACTTACATGTGGAATCTAACGAACAAAATAAACTAACAAACAAAGCAGAAACAGACTCATAGATACAGAAAACAGACCGACAGCTGTCAGAGGGCAGGTGGGCTGGGTGGAAAAGGTGCAAGGATTAAGCAAAAGCAACAACAACAACAACAACAACAAATAAAACCCTCGTGGACACAGAAAACGGTGTGGTGATTATCAGAGGGAAAGAGGAGTTGGGGGGAGGTTGGGGAGGGGAACAGGAGGATAAATGGTGAGGGAAGGAGACCTGATTCTGGGTGGTGAACACACAATACAATATACAGATGATGGATTGTGGAATCGCACATCCGAAATCTATATAATTTCATGAACCAATGTCAGTCCTACCAATTCAATAGGTTTTTTTTTTTTAAATTGTCAACAGTGTGGCTTTGTTTTACTGGGCGAAAAGTTTATTTCATGTGTACCCGAGTAAGGAAGGTCTGTGTGTTCTTACCTGCTTCTTCATCCCACCTCTTACTACCTATCATTTTGTTGGAAGGGAACCAAGCAGTCCAGATTCACTGGCACCGAGTAGGGAGAGGGAGACCTCACTGGTTTCCCAACAGGTTCTCAGGGACCACCCCCCGCCCCAGAGTTCCCAGGATGACCACTGGGCTGCTGAGGCCCAGTATTCTCTGACGACCTTGGAGCAAGCCTCTGAGAGCAGAGACACTTTTAGTCGATTTGACCAAATTACAGGCTAGGGAACAGAGATGTTAGGTCGCAATACGAAAGTCACACAGCCGAGGAGAAGCAGAGCTGAGACCGAACCCCACATCCGCCTTTCAGAAAACCTCTCTGATTTAAAAACCACTGACCGTGAACGCACCCCACTATTTGCCCTCCCCCCAAGCTGGACAGGCTAGATGGTAGGTCTTGACATCTCTCTCCCTTTCCTCTGCACTGACAACCTGGTGAAAGCCTACAGTTACAGAAAAATGAAGCCTGGCCTTCTCTTACAGATTGCGCGTGGGGTAGGATGGCTTTGTCTTGCTCTAGAGAATGGGGTCCAGGGCTGTGCTGCGTCCGTGTGGAGCCTTCATCCCATGAGGGCTGACCTGTGGCATCGGTTGCCGACCCGGCATCCAGTGGACCCCATGTTGGTGGCTTGAAATTGGCCATGATGGGACAGTCTGCATTGTGGAAGTAAGACGCCCCTAGGGCCCTGGCTGGTGTGGCTCAGTGGATTGAGCGCGGGCCTGCGAACCAAGCGACTGCGGTTCGATTCCCAGTCAGGGCACACGCCTGGGTTGCAGGCCAGGTCCCAGCAGGGGACGCATGAGAGGCAACCACACATGGATGTTTCTCTCCCTCTCTCCTCCCCTTCCCCTCTAAAGATAAAGAAATAAAATCTGAAAAGAAAGAAACCCCTAGAAATCCGACCTGTACTCTCCCCTCCCAAGGGCCTGTTTCCAGCACATCCGCTGCCCAGGACTGAGCACAGAAGGTTCCCTGGAGTTCATTCCCAGGAGGAAGAGCTGTGTCACAGGGCCACTCTGCCCGCTACGACAAATGACTCTGAGAGAGGGAGTGTGTGCCCTCTGCCCTCCTCTGCCCTGATGATAAGAGCCTGTCTCTGGACATAGCGTCCACTGGCAGTGTGGTGCCAGCAGTACACACGGAGCACGGATCCCACGCGGGAGAGGTTCGTCTCCACCTCCGATCATCCTAGGTCAAGGACTCTTTGGTGAGTCGTCTCTCTTCTCAGGAGCCATGTCGTCCTGGCAACCCTACCAATACGCATGTGTCCGAGGTTAGACCCAGGGTCCTTTGGTCCCGCCACAAGACCCTGGGTCCCTGATTTGCCTTCCTCGGACCTCCGGGAGCTTCATCCATCCAGGGCTTCTCCTCTCTGTGGTATTTTATGTTTTATTTGGTTGTACTTCCAAATCCTCACCCGAGGATATGTTTTTGTATTGATTTTAGAGAGAGAGGAAGGGACAGAGGGAAACATCGATGTGAGAGAGAAATATATGGATCGGCCTCCTCCCAAGCACCGCCTGACCAGAGATCGGACCCCCAGCCCAGGTATGTGCCCTGACCGGGAATCAAACGCACAAACTTCTGGTGCACAGGACAACATTCCAAGCAATGGAGCCTCACTGGCCAGTGATCCTTCAGATCATTTAAAATTGACCGAGTTTTCTTGGATGTCACCTGCACAAATGGACCGTGCCTCACATGTCCTGGCAGGTTGAAAGGAGGGCCTCAACAAGACCTGGAACCTAATTGTGTGTCTGTGTGCACATGCGCATGTGGGTTGTGTTGTGTGTGTGATTGTGTGTGTGATTTGTGTGTGTGTGTCTCAGGGGAGGAAAGAAGCCGTTACCGTTTCACTTCCTTTTCTCCAACACCCATTTGTAAAGACTCCCCTGCCCAGCTTGGGCCCCCCCCCCCGCCCCAATGCTTATTCCATGAGCACATCAGGTATGGTCTCTCTATATTCAGTTATTAATTAATTAATTTATTCATTCATTCACTGGATTGGTTGGGGTGTAACTGACTGAGAGCAAGATCAATGCTCTGCCTCTGAGGGTGCATTAGTAATTCCTGGTTTCCATAGAAAGAGATCATCAGGGAGACCGTTATTGATGACATTCCGTTTCCATGACAACTGGGGTAAGCCATTCTTTTCCGTTGGCAGAAACAGTTAACAAGGATATTTACAGACTGGAGAGATGCAGTAACTGTAGAAACCTCAAGACTAGTCGGTGTCTGCAGTCAATGTGAGTCGTGTGTGTGTGAGTGTGTGTGTTGCCAGTGTGTGGCCTTTAGTTGGACATTAAGAGCTCT
The DNA here is from genome assembly GCF_014824575.4 of Sturnira hondurensis. Lineage (NCBI taxonomy): Eukaryota > Metazoa > Chordata > Mammalia > Chiroptera > Phyllostomidae > Sturnira > Sturnira hondurensis. The sequence goes on along the minus strand of NW_028084389.1, from coordinate 88,449 downwards.
AATCCCTCCTGTTTTGTGAGAGAGAATGGCAGCTGCTCTTGTTGTGGGCTAAGGAGATTGAATAAGCTGTCACACCCCATCCCCGTTCAGTGTCCTAGGTGACATCTGTTGCACAAGGGCACTGTCACCTGAGTTCTTGAAAGCAGAGATCCCCGAGTATTTCTCATTTTACACCTCTGCTTACTGGCAATGACTGTGGCATGCACCGTTAGAGATGTAAGCTTATTCCTTTACACCTGCTTAGAGCAGGAGGCTACTATGTGTACGATGTGGGACAGAAGACTTGAAGTCTGCAAATGACATGGGTAGGCAGGATTGGGAGGTCTAAAGTAACTTGGAGTAACCCGGGGGATGATATTGTGCTCACCCTCAGTGGCTGACACACACAGACTAAGAAACATGCTCTCTACAAGTCCAATGCCCTGGTATCACACCATTACTTACAGTCAGGTAAAGAGAGTTCAAATCAGTAAACGCCTCCTTCTCTACTATCTAAGCATAAATGTAAGCTCCTTCCTGAGGGCTCTGTGTTTTTTGGTTACGTGTTTGAAAGTGAATGCTGCTGATGTCACAGTCTGTATCTGTTTCTGTGTGTTTCGAAAGAAAAGCGCAGCATTTGTAGTATGTACCACTACCTTCTTTATCAGGGACGCACCTTGGAAAGAAGCAGGTTCTAGGTGAAGGTTACCCAGGCCTCTCAGCTCCGTCCCACACACTGCTGTGTGGTCCTGTAACCGAGCTCTGCCAGTTCCATTTTCCCTTGACCTTCTGGCTGCCTGTGAGGCTCGGCCAGTGGGGGCTCCGGAGGGCCACAGGAGGTCTGGGTGTGACACGCGTGGCTCTACCTTCCCCTCCATTCCTGCTCCTCTCGGGGCCACCCCAACAGTGGCCCCTCATGTGACAGGGACGGGGGCATGGGATTTCAGTAGGGACCAGCCACCAGCCGGCTGGCGAGGGGGCCTCCTAAGACATCGGGGTCCTGGGTCGAGGGCGAGGGTGGCCCCTCTCAGCTCCTGCCCCTTGGCTGGAGCCCGTCGCTTTTCCCTGGCATCACTGGGAGGGGTCTCCAGTTTCCTGCATCCTTCCCCCGACCTCCTTGAGAAACCACCTAGAGCTGCACAGGCCCCTTTGCTCCCAAGTCTGAGCCCAAGCTCTGAGCTCTGCTCCTCCAGGGTCACGAGTTCTCAGAACCACCATCCCTTCCCTCGGTTTTACCAGAGCTACAGGTCCCCGGCCCACTCTGCCTACCATGGCATCCTTCTTAGTGTCTCATTGCTCCCTCCCTGTTTTTCCTGGACTCCAAATCATTCTATCAAGCTCTCTCTAATTACAGTAATAAGTAGACCCTGCCTAACAATCAGGTTGACTTTTCTCCCTTTGCTTTAAAGGCCTTGCATTTTGCTTTGGTTCCTAGAAGTGTTGCTGTGAAGAGCCCCGATGTGTTTGTATGTGTGCTTACATAACCGTGTGCATGCGTGTGTGTCTGCGTGTGTCTGTGTCGGTCAAGTTTGTGGTTGGGCACATGAAATATACCACATGAAATGATCCTTTATCTTGGAAAATTCCGGGTGATTGTTCCTTCGCACATTCTGCGACCCCCTCCCCGCCCCCGCCTGCCGTTTGCACTGCTATAATTGAGTATCTCTTATGGGGTGAGGTGCACACGCTTTGATTTTTAATAATTAATTTGTATATTTACAATTTCTGTTTATTTCTTATTTGTTTTTAAGTCTATTTTATTGATTATGCTATTACAGTTGTCCCAATTCTCCCTCCCCTTTACCCCCACTCCACCCCACACCCCACACCCCACACCCTCCAGCATCCCCCCACCCCCCCTTCCTTCATGTCCACGGGTTGCACATATACATTCTTTGGCTTCTCCTTTCCTATGCTCTTCTTAACCTCCCCCTGTCTATTTTACGCTCACCAATTATGCTTCTTATTCCCTGTACCTCATCCCCCATTCCCCCGTCCCCCTCCATGTGACCTCCACTTCTGTGATTCTGTTCCTCTTCTACTTGTTTGCTTAGGTTTTGTGTTTTAGGTTCAGTTGTTAGTAGTTTTGAGTGTGTTGTCATCTTATTGTTCATAGGTTTTGATCTTCTATTTGTTAGATAAGTCCCTTCAGCTTTCCTGTAATAAGGGCTTGGTGCTGATGAACTCCTCGACCTTGACCTTAGCTGGGAAGCACTTGATCTGAGCTTCCATTCTAAACGAAAGCTTTGCTGGATCGAGCAATCTTGGATGTAGGGCCTTGCCTCTCCTGACTTGGAATACTTCTTTCCAGCCCCTTCTTGCCTGGAAGGTCTCTTTTGAGAAATCAGATGACAGTCTGATGGGAACTCCTTGTAGGTAACTGTCTCCTTTTCTCTTGCTGCTTTGAAGATTCTCTCCTTATCTTTAATCTTGGGCAACTTAATGATGATGTGCCTCCGTGGGCTGCTCCTTGGGTACAATTTATTTGGGACTCTCGGGGCTTCCTGGACCTCCCGGGAGTCTATTTCCTTCACTCTCAGACGGGGGAAGTTTTCCTTTGTTATTTGTTCAAACAAGTTGTCCATTTCTTGCTCTTTCCCTTCTCCTTCTGGGACCTCTGTGATTCAGATGCCGGAAGGGCTTGAAGTTGCCCCATAGGTTCCTAAGCCTCTCCTCATTTCTTTCTTTCTTTTTTTTTTCTGAATTCTTGTTTCTTCATTCTGTTTATTTCTTCCGTTTGTCCCAAATCGTTGATTTCGGCCCCCATTCTCCTAACCCTTCGCTTTTGGTTCCCTGTATATTTTGCTGTATTTCACTTTGTGTAGCCTTCATTTCTTCCTTCATTTTGCAACCGAGCTCCGTCAATTCTGTGAGCATCCTGATTACCAGGGTTTTGAACTCTGCATCGGATAGGTTGTCTAGCTCCTCCTCGCTTAGCTCTTTTTTCTGGGGTTTTGACCTTTTCCTTCATTGGGGCCATATTTCTTTGTCTCGGCGCACCGGTCTGGATGAATGTCTCCTTAATTCCTTGGTTATCAGAGTTCCATGCAGATTGCTATTCTGGCAGTTCCAGTAGTTTATTGTTTGTAAATTGGTTGTTACCCTTTCGGCGGTGGGAGGAAGCAAAGCATTTCTACCTATGCCTCCATCTTGGCCAGAACCCCTGAGGCACGTACACTTTGATAATGACTGTTTCCTGCCCTGGCCAGGTAGTTCAGTTGATTAGGGTGTTGTCCCAGTATGCCAAGGTTGAGGGTCTGATCCCCAGTCAGGGCACATACAAGGTGCAACCAACGAACGCATAAATATGTCGGACAACAAATCAGTCTTTCTCTGCCTGTCTGTCTGTCTGTCTTTCTGTCTCTTTCTCTCTCACCATGTTTCTCAAAGTCGATAAAAATACTTCAACAAACAATGCACGCTTTCTGTGATCATAATATACACCTCAAAATATTTCAAGCATTTTATATATAGCCTGATTGCATTCTGTACAAGCACATGTTGCCATTTTGCTACACTTGCTTTCTTTTTGTTCACTTACTTCCAGTATTTCATTTCCTATCCCCTTAGAATCTTTGTGAAGTAAGATTTTTATACATATGTTCACGTAAATGTGCCCTCCCTGTAATACTTTACAACATGATTGGAAAAATAACGTCCACCTTCACCACCCACTTCCATCCTGTTGCTCTTCTCTTTTCGACGGAACCACCTCATGACATTTCTATTAACCAGTCTAGACTTTTTTTTTTTTTTTTGCATTTGCCCGTCCTTCATATCCTAAGATAAAGTGGACAGCAGCACTCCCCCCAGGAATGTGTGTTTTATGCAAAGCATATAACTTATACTTAATTGGCCTGTACTCAGAGGTTTGTCTGATTCCTCTCCATGTCAGCACGTGAAGGTCTGCGTCAGTCTTCGTGCTGAGTACATAACGCAGCCTCGTTGGCTTAGACAAGTCTTAGAAAGACTTGGTAGTCTTTCTCCGTGGCTAGCAAGCACCTGGCGTATGACCAACGTTGCTGTGATGAGCTACAATGCAATGACTTATCCTGTGACCAAGGGCACCTTTGCCCCCTCGTGCACAACACAGGGAAACCACTGGGTTCTGAACTATACACCTCGTTCGGGCCTCCCGATGGCGATTATGGAGGTCTCAGCTGCAACGCAGAGGAGGCTGTCCCTGACTTCTTAACCCTAACGCCGTGTGTGAATTCGTTCGTGTTATAGAAGATACTGAAGGTCTCCCTGTGGCAGGTAATAGGGACTGCAGGGTTACCAGAGCATCTTTGAAATTAAGTTGGTCGACTGGATGGGACGAACCGGCAGAGTCTGCCAAACCAATGGGAGAGATTTCACTCTCGTCTTAGAATAAGGCGCTGACGAGAAATGTTGATCTCTGTGTAGTTCTTTGCTCAAGGGCTCACGCTTCTCCTTCTCTGGGCAGATGGCTCTAGGAGATGAGTTCCTGCTTGGTCATTAAGGAGAAATTGGGAGGCAGAGCTTGGTAGTGGGGTGGTGTATGTGTCTTCAGAGCCAGAGCTGGTTGTTTATTTGCAGGTGAGAAAGAAATCTAATTCTTTTTTATTCCTTTGAGACAATTGAGGGCAGCTCGTGTTTTTTTCAGTTTGTAATATCTGTCACTTCAATTGTACCTATACCCACAACCCGGATCTCCAGGTAGGCATGCCAGCTATGGATTTGTGAAACTAGTGAGCAGCATAAGAAAAAGGAGGCTCCAAGATATCAAATCTCACACAATCATTCCAGAAATAGAAGTTAAGCCCAGTGAAATCTTTATTATTATTATTATTATTATTATTATTATTTGTTACTATTATTATTATTATTACTTTCTTACAGCCAACTGTGGATCTTTATCTATCTCAAAATAAAATTTCAGTCAAAAGAATACATATAAGACCATGGTTCAAGCATTCAAACAGTGCAGCCTAGACAATCCATGGAAATTTAATTTGTCTGCTGACTCAACCCTTTTTCCTGCTTGTCCACATTCAACTTTCTGAGGAAAATGTCTGCACTACGACTGCATGAGAAGTTAAAAAAAAAAAAACTACGTGTGAAAGTTTACGCCGAAATCATCTGGCAATGGGGAGGTGCCAAAAGAGGCAAGAATGTAATTCCCTCATAACAGAAAGTTTACAAAGTGTGCCTCTATCGTAACAGAGGGAACTGCCAACTCATGCTTTTATGGAAATATGTGTTTGGGGAACAGTTAAAAATCACAAAAACTACAGTTTCAAAGAAGCTCCACAAAGCAGCTAGTAATCGTAGGGAGGGGGAGTTGAGGTGAAGATGAAAGAACTTCTGCCTCTGGGGGTGGGTGCTGGGGGCTCTCTCAAGAAAAGTACCCTCATTTGGAGATGACACCTTCCGAGTGCTGTTTTCTTTCCTTGGTTTTTTTCTTCAGAAGTGATTACAGCCCTCACTGGGAAAAAGTGTGAGAGAATAGAGCTTCCAAATAATTCTTTTCTTTTTCTTTGCTTGTTTCTTTTTTTTTTTTAAGAGAGGGAAACATCAGCGTGCGGTGGCCCCTCATGTGCCCCCTACTGGGGACCTGGCCCACAACCCAGGCCTGTGCTCTGACTGGGAATCGAACAGGCGACCCCTTGGTTCACAGACCAGTGCTCAATCCACTGAGCCACACCAGCCGGGGCACCAAATAATTCTTCCAAAAATCATGCCTGTTGATTGGGGAAATGAAAGCTCTATGCCATCACCTTCTTTGTTTGCTCAAGTAAAGAGCAGATGGAATAGGACAAAGGTTACACCAGGACCTGAAAAAATCAAAGCTAGTCCATTTGAGGACTTGATTTCCCGATAGCCAGAAATCGACTGTGAAGTTAGAGGTTATGGAGCTACTATTCATCTTGCCCCCTGCTGTATTCTTCTGCGTATTCTCTCTCTTCAGGCATGTTTGATTTGATTGTAAACTAAAACGTTGGAAGCGTTTTCCTATCCAAGCCCTCTGAGAATTTCGGGTTACTTTAAGTGTCAGTTTGGTGTCGTTCGATGTTCTGGTTTTAACGCGTTGTACACATTGTGCCTGGTGTGCCCAAGAGGATCGATATTTACGTACTATTCTGTATGTCCATCTGTCTATCTATCTATCTATCTATCTATCACATATCTACCCCCTATCCATACACATCTGTAGAGAGAGAGAATAGAGAGTCAAACTCCTATCAGTACAAAATAGGAAAAGAAAATCATCTACAACATTGTGCAGCAACCCTTAGTGGAAGACATTTGGACCGAGGACCAAAGCCTACGATGATAGGTGAACAATGTATTGTTTTCCTTCCACACCCTTCCCCTGTGATGGACGCGCTTAAGGATAGATAGACGGATTGTATTGTTTTAGTAATTGGGAAAAGAACTGAAGCTGATATTTTGGTTGCCTCTTGAAAGTGGTCCACGTCAGCGTTGGATACTTGAGAGGAGGTACACGAATGTGAATGTGAGGGAAATATTCAAAGTGTTTGTACAATTTAGAGAAACCCTTTTTCCATGTGATAGCATATATGTATAACCAGAAGAAAAAGTCTAGAGTCCGTGCTGAATATACTTGCATAAGCATCCCTAGGTGCTAGATTAGATTGCTGAGGCTTAGCAGTTTTCCTACTTTCGAATTTGAAACGTCCTTTTAGATTTCCCACGTGTGTTTTTAAAATAAGGAACTCAACAGAGCCGAGAATGACATCTATACTAGAAGCAGAAACACGTGCGTGCGTGTGTGGAGGCAGGGAACGTGGACATATCAATATCAGGCATCTGTGTGTCTAATGTCATTCTGTGTGCTTGTGTGTGCGCGCCCGCATGTGCCTTGGGGTGTCGGTTGTTCTCTGGTTGGAGCTGAGGAGACTCAGGCACTCCTGTTTGGTGTGGTGGGCCAGCAGGTCCTGCTGCAGAGAGGTCGCAGTGACTGAGTCTCCTGTTTCTCCGTCCCCCTTTGGTTCTGTGCTCTGAGCAAGTACACCGAGTTCTCTAGGACAGAGAACCTGACACCTGCATGACCATTCACCCTAGTCCAAGACAAAGGTGGCACAGGTCTCGTCCACATTATGCACAGCTAGACACGGTATAGTTCATACTATGAGTATGGGTGAACAAAGCTGTACCTGCAGGCACTTCCTGCAGGAGTAATACTTCCTGTCCTGAAGAACATCATTTGAGACTGGTCACGGATGAGCTAAAATCTGTAAGTGAGTTACAGTGCATACCTGTACAGTGCACACAGAAAAGTCGAACCCATGAACAGGGCATTTCTGGGCGGGAAGAGGAGGGTTGCGAGAATGATGGCATCTGCATTCCACACAGCCAGATGCCTGAGATTTAAGTGTTTGAAGTTTGGAAGACCCACATTGTCAAGAGATTCACAAGAATGGTGTGAAAAGGGGCACTCCCATGAAACGGGGACCAACGATGCTCCTGAGTGAAGAAATGCAATCCTAGGTCATATGTGCAGGTCTGTGCGTATGGATGCATAGGAAATGTGTGGGAAGCCCATTCCCCATCATGTTGAGAGCCAGTGTCTATGATGTGTGGTCTCCTGATACATTGCTCTACACATCTTATATTCTCTACAAGCCCATTTAATGTTTCCTTAGATCGACAAAACAACACACACGAACATCACAGACCCCATGTTTGTGTGTCACGCACACGCGCACACACGCACACACGCACACACACACACACACACACACACACACGCTGCTACTCTGAAAGAATCTATGTGTCCAAGAAAGAAGAGGGCGATTGTGAGAGTGGCAGTTCTGACTATTTTCCAATAGGAGAGACCAGCATCACACTAAGCAGCTTCAGGTGCACATATTTTCAAATGCAAAAGAAGGAAGAAAAGAAGCATGACATCTGCATTATAAATGCGAGTTAACTACCATTTCTGTTTAAGAAGGGCATGCATTCCAGCGTCGGGGAAAGGAAAATGATGACTCAATCCCCATTTAGTTGGCTTAATTTCCTGTCTCTTTTGGATTTTCTAGATTAACGCAGAGGCGCATAGGTCCTGGGTGTCGGCATTTGGTGTCATTGTATCCCCAGAAGAACAGTGTACTTCAGAAACCCGGAGAAGGGTCAAGGCCTGGCGAGCAGTTGGAGTTTGCAGATCAGCTGGCCCCGCTCACAGAAGCCCCCTTACCACGGTCCACCTGGCATTCGGTGAGACTTTCCCATTTCACTACACGTTTCATCTGCCACCATTTATTTCACGTTGACACCTAGGGTGTGTTTGGTTTTGCTCCTCACTCTACAGCCACTACTTCACACGGATTGGGTGCTTGGAGGTGGAGCGGGGTGGAGGGGGAGCCACTTGGGCCGGCACGCAGAAATGAAGAGGTGCGTGTCCCAGCCCGTGGCCTGGGCCTGCGGCCATCCTTATGGAGGGGAATACGTCTAACAGCCACATGAGCTTCGTGAACCTCTGGATTCTAAGCTCACGCTCTCCAACATGATATTGTGCTGACACCCACCCACCGCCTGTAGGTCGGAGGTCCTCTCTGGCTTCCTTGGCTGTGGAGGGCGGTGCTAGCACGCCAGAAAAGAAACACTGAAGCGTCCCCCTAGGATGAGCCCCGAGGAGCACACAAGGCCCAGGATGTCCGATAACACAAATGAGATCCGGGACACGACACGCACCTCCCACACAGGCGCTCCTTATGATGCAGTAGTAGCAAACAGGACACAAAGTTGGGTTCAGAGGGCTGTAAAACTCTTCTGTTATCTTCCATATCTTTTCCTGTATCCTGTATCTTTGCCTTGTATCCTGCCCTGCCCCTCCCACTCCAGTCTGTTACACAAAAGGAGCTCTTTCTGATACTCTTCTTCTTTTCCTTTTCCATATTCTAGTATTCTCCAGTTTAGTCTGTCGAAACACACGTTCCAGCATTTCTGGGAGACTCAGGTGGAGAAGAACAGGCCACACAAGCCATACATCCTCTGGAGCCCTAGGCACCAAGACGAGGTGAAGAACATTGCCTTAGGGGGGACCTGCTGTCGCTGTGGGTGTGGCAGGCAGATCCCTCCACCTCTGTCCAGTCCTTACCTCCCAACACCCAAGCCCGGTCAAAATGGACTCCGAGTACGTCTTATGCAATTGGAAGGGCCACTTTTGGCCAGCAAGGGTTTTGTCCAGATCTGGAACCTCACCCAAAAGTAAGAGGAAAAAGGGATGTTCTCTACACGTTGAAATACTCTCAGTAGGCAAAAAGGTTAAAGTGAACGGCAGAGAAGTGAAGGTCCTAGACGAGTCTCAAATTGAGTCCATTTCCTCCTCGGTCGTGGCCCGATCAAAGGCCAGCCTCCCAGCAGGGCAGAGAGTGGCCTACAGAAGGGCTCTTACACGGGCGCTGGAGATCCTGAAAGAGAGAGCCAACTCGGGTCCGCCAAGAGCATCAGATGGTCCAGAGATGACTACGATGTCTCAAAAGGGACCACAAAAGCAGTCTCATCAAAAGTACCGAAAGCCCCGAGGGAACTCGCCGAGATGTCTTAGCAAAAGGAAGGCCCCCAGATCACTGTCGGGCCGCTCAGAGGGCGGGGACACCCCCGAGGGTGACAAGTCACAGGCCCGCACAGCTGCTGCTCCTGTCCCAAGGCAAATGAGGACAAGGTCCTCAGAGAGCGCCAGCCTGTGCTCAGACCTCCCATTGCTTTCAGCAGATGGCCGTGAGAAGGAGGGCAAGAAAAAGAGGGGCAGGCCAAAAGTTATATCCCGGCACTCTACAGCCAGGGACAACCATGCAGGTGCTAAAAATGGAGGTGTGCCCCCGTCTCTGTCTCCGCCACCCAGTTCCATTGTCACCGTGCCCAGAGGTCGGAAGAGAAAGGCGCCGTGCGGCACCTGCCCAAAGGCCCTGGCTGTCTCCTCTGAGTGCTCTGCCTTCTCTCGGAATGTGGAGGGCCCCGGAGAGGGGGCCTGGAAGCCAGGCCCCACAGGCGCGGCACATTCCTCCAGTGCCCCTAGCCCGAGGCCGCGGCGTTCACGCCGTTTGGCAAGCAAACCAAGGAAACGGTGGGCACCGGAGGCTAAGAAAAGACAAAGGCAAAAGCCTCCTCAACCTTCAGTTGCCTCAAAGGCTACTGACCCCACCACCGCTATGAAGAAGGGTGTTGCCGAGGATGTGGGACAAGCGATAAGCATGGCTTTCCCACAGGAGCCAAGTCCCATCGAAAGAGGAATGGTGGTCTGGTTTAAATTTCAAAACCACCCATTTTGGCCAGCAGTGGTGAAGAGTGTGAGCCAGGTAGAGCGGACCGCAAGGGTGCTTTTGATTGATGCCAACATGCTCCCCGAACGGAGCGGCATTCGCGTGCCTCTTCGGAGACTGAAGCACCTGGACTGCAAACAGAAAGAGAAACTGATGAAGAGAGCCAGGAAAGTGTACGAGCAGAGCGTGAACTGGTGCTTCTCCCTGATTTCCCACTACAGAGAAGGCCTGGGCCGTGGGTCTTTCGTGGGCTCTTTCTTGGACTACTATGCTGCCGATATCAGCTACCCAATTAGGAAAGCCATCCAAGAGGGGGAGCTGGAGATTGATTTCCCAAAGGTGAATTACGCCGACCTGGAAGATTCTGAGGAGGAGAGCTTCCTGGGCGGGAAGACGCCCTGCAAGAAAATTCTCCCTGACCGGAAGAAGGCCGCTCGGGACCGAGACAACCAGAAGCTCGTGGACTTCATCGTGAAGAGAAAGGGGGCTGACTCCCATCTTCTGGACATCGTCAAGGGCAGGAAGCAGTCCAGGTGGCTGGTGTCCTTTCTGAATTCAAGCAGGTATGTGATCTGCGTCGAGACATACCTGGAGGACGACGATCAGCTGGATGCCGTGGTAAGGCATTTACAAGAGATCTACAAGCAGATAGACAAGAACGCGCTGACTCTGACAAGAGACGACAAAGTGAGTTTTGTTCTGGAAGTCCTTCTGCCAGAAGCCATCATTTGTTCGATCGCTGCACTCGATGGGTTAGATTACAAGAAGGCAGAGGAAAAGTACCTGCAAGGGCCACCGGTGCATTACCGGGAAAAGGAACTGTTCGATAAAAATATCTTGAAGAAAGTACGAAAGAGACTGGGCGTCAGGGGCAAGGCTCGATAACTCTCCCCCTGCACCCACTCCTTAGCAGAGAGACTTCTCACTTGGATCATTAGTAAGAAATGCTGCCTGCACATGCTGAGTTTGTTTTGGATCCATCTGTGGCATCTGTGGGTGGCACGGCCATCATCATTTCTTCTTCGCAAACTCTCCACAAACTACTCTCTTAAAATATTGCCAACAGTCGCACGTCCCTCTGCTTGCTCAGACGTGTGGCTGTCCGGGCATTTTCATAAAACTGCTTTTGACTGTATATAGTTCCTATTTTAACGTAAGGCACACACTCTGGCATTGCACGAAAGAGCCCTGGCAACAGGGCTTAATACCAGGTACTTAATACCAGTCTCTTTTAAAATCTGAGATGTATCTTACAGAGACACCACATGGGTTGCTCATCCTATTTGTTTCACATGCATATCAAGGATTCAAGTCCTTCCTAAGATAATTCCTGGGTGGGCCGTGCTTTGCTTGTGCTTATTCCTTTGGAGGGGGGGGAAATCCCTGGGAGGTGAAACCAATGACAGAGGCTTTTTGTACATATCATCACTACCGTCTGATGGCTCTTGGAAAAGCCATCGGAAGCCCAGACCAACTGAGTGGATCATCTGCATGTAGCCCACCTGTGGGTGAATGACATCTCAGCGTGCAGTGAACACTTGGTCAGCCTGTGCAACATTCACTGTTTGTTTCCGTGACATTCCATTTACGGGGCCAGCGCCTCTTCGAGGGCCAAATGGGGTCCTAAAACAGACAGGCTGGCCCGCTGCTTCCCCACTGGCAGCGACTGGGTCCTCTACACCCAGCCGCCTCTCCCCATGTGGAGGACAACTGGAGTCGTCGTATACAGAACCCAGCTGCTCTAGACCTGGGAGTCCAGGCTGCCTGCGAGGAGCCCGGCTCCTCGGCGCAAATTGGAGGAAATCGAGCCCTTGGTTCTGGAACTGTGTCCCCTGAAAAGAAGTCATTCGTCTCAAACTAAGCAAGCTTTATCGTCTGACTCATTCATCCACTGGCTCCGACAGGTTCCAATGGGGTAAAACGCGGAGCGAGAAGTTGCTCCAGGCTGCCGGGGGAGTAGGTGGGCACGGATCTGGGAACTGGGAAAAGGGTCTCCGAAAAGTCTCTGTTTGGCTAAAGGTACCTGTTGTTGAAATACAGTGAAACACATGCAAATAAAAGGTCATCTCCATTGCCCAAGCTCTGTCATCTGCATTCGGAACAACATTTTTTTCTTTTGCTACTGTGTCCCGGGTTTCTTCCTCTAAGAGCACAGTGATACATGATGTGGGGATTAAAGTCAAGAGCATCACTGAACTTCACCTTCCCTCCAACCAGGTCCCCAAACGCCCTGCCCCCACACCCTCTGTGTTCCCAGCTCCCTCGGGAAGGAAGAGCTGAATCCCAAAGGCCTGGAAGAGCTCTCAGGGTTCTTTCCCGTGCTACCCCCACCCCCACCCCCACCCCCACCCCCATCCCGGGAAGGCAGGCACCTCAGTCTGAATGCATGGGAGAGCCCAGGGTGGTGACAGACACAGAGGGAAAGGTTTCGCCCTGGGGGAAAGGGACTGAGGAGTACAGCCTAACGAAGTGAGGGCTGACATAGCCTGAGGTACCAAAATGGGGCCCTGGTGCCAGAGGAGAGGAGACTGGCCCCCCTGAGAGAGGAGGCCTGGAAGCCTCAGAATCCTCTGGTTGAGAAGAGTCACTGCTGGACCATTTGCCCTTCTGGCGATGGTTGCAGAACCACACTCGGACCATGTCCTTCTCCAGCCCGAGCTGCTGGGCAGTGTGGCTGATCTGCTGTAGGGTGGGCTTCGGGCACTGCGGGAACATGTTCTCCACGCTGCCCCTCACTCGGTTCTCAGTACTCCTTCGCTTTATCTTCCGGGCCTGGGCAAGGGCCTCTGCTTTGCACACCTCCTGCAGATTCTCCTTGTGGTCAGCCCCCTCCACTCACTTCTGCAGCAGGAGCTGCAGCTTACACACGTTCTTCACACTGAGCTGCAGAGCCTCGGAGCAGGAGATGGTCGTTTGGCTGGACACCTTCCCAAAGAGAACACCCAGAGGGAGCCTCACATCAGCCTGGGTATCTCCCGGGGTGATCCTCCTGTGCTTCAGGAGCTTGGCCAGTTGCTCGAGGTCTTTCTGCAGAGCTCTCACGTCCTCACTCACCTCTGCCCCAGGGGTGGGCTCTCCAGCTTCTCCTTGTCCAGCTTCACGGCCCCAGGTGGGGCAGCGCAGGGCTTGGGGGAGGCCCCTTCAGAGTTGCTCGCCACCCCGGCTCCTGCCCCGACCTCGGGCTGGGGGTTCCGTGGGCCGCCTTGGGGTGCCAGCCCCACTTCAGCCTGTGGTCCACAGTAGGCCATGCCCCCACAGAACTCATATGGCGGGGGGCATGAGGACCCCCACCCCCCACATCTCCGCCCCGGGGCCAAGTTCCCCGCCCCATTTCCAGCCCTCCAGGCGGTCCGCGGAAGCTCAGCCAGGTCCAAGGGTCAACTGAACCTGGTTCTGGCCCTCCTGGCCCATCACCTCCACCTCCTGGTGGGGACCAGAAGGCAAAGTCAGAAGCCAGGTGTCCTGCCATGGTAAGGATGGCACCCTAAGCCGGGGGCCTGGTGAAAGCAGCAGATATTTTTTGGAAACAAAAATTAGAAGATCTGTTTTACTTCTCAAATTCTGTTGTGACAGAAACTACAGTAAAACTTTAACATGATCTTCAACGCATTTTCATTCTTCGGGGATGTCAAGTGTCATTCATGGGCCCGTGTTACGCATTTGCACGGTGACATAATCTTTTCAGGGGGTAAAATTCACAAAAGTGAGCTGTCCTGACTCACCACAAAGCCACTGGATCTTTCACCTGGAGCTTCCGCTTCACCCTGCTCCAGAATGTACAACTGCATAGTTGGAATGTCTAAAACACACACATATGTATGTATATGTAACATATACACATGTACGTGTAGTGTATGTCCATTTTGGAATTTGGGTGTTTCAGTTGTCACCTTTTAAAGGTCATTATGATTTTTCTCCTCATTCTGAGTAAATATTCCCTCTCATGCTCATTTTCATCACTTTAAAAGAGGGCCTTGCAGATTGCAGAAGCTTCGGGCCTGACAGAATGCTTTTGCCCTCTGCCTAAGAGACACCAAGCCTGGTGGGGCATGCTGCCTGGGCCAATCCACATGACACCCTCACGGTCCTGGGAAGTACTCAGAAACACACCACTTCTATGTTCTATGTTCACCTTGCACCCTGGAACAACACGCTTTCGTTCTGCTATGACCTCATCTCTCTCTCTCTCCGTCAAATGTATCACTGAACTTCAGCTTTCTCAAGGAGCCATATCCGTCTCTACATGCTAATCTCTTTTGCTGCACTTCACCCATATTCACCCACTCACTCACTCACTCACTCCCAATTCACAGTGTTGTGAGCCAGTAGAGCAAGTGGGTGTGGTTTAGGATATATTTCAGGTGCCATAGAAAGGAGATCACAACCTTGCGCTCCAGGTGGCAATCTCATTTCTGAGGTGATTGGGGTGCACTACTTTGTCTTCTTAGTGAGAAATACTGATCAGAGTCGTGGACTTATGGCTTGTTTTTGACATCCGAGTCCCGGGTTTCCCCACACTTGTGAAATCAGGGGTGTCTGTCGACTTGGGGTGAGGGGAGAGAACCTGGTTGCACAGAGAAAAGCATGCACAGCCTCTACGTGTCTCCAAACCCACGTGCGGATCTCACAGAGAAATAGCGGAGCCCCGAGACCTTGGTAAGGCGATGAGCACGACAATATCAAATACTCAGAATCCGCTGAACCCTCCCCTGGGCATTAGGTACCCGCTAACCCTTGGGAGTACAGGCCATGAGCCAGGAAGAGGGGCATTGTCCCACCCTCTTTGACTCTGGTTGAACCACACCCAACGTGTCACATCTTGCCTCAGGTACGCTTTAGCGGGCATGAGGACAAGAACCATTTCCTAGAAGAGAGTGACCAGAATGCAAAAGGGGACACCAACTAGAGTCACCAAAGAAAGCCAGGGGAGGATGGGATGTCTGCCCTGGAGAGAAGATGCCGGGTGGTGGCGGCTCAAAAGAGGAGAGCTGGGCTTTGGCTCCCAACTCTTGCAGAGTGGCTGGGCCTCCTCCCGTCGCGCACTGCTGTAACGTGGGACTGAGGGGCTGAGGTGACTGTTTTCCCCATTGAAGTCAGCAGCCCAGATTGCACCAGCACCCAGGTGGGCCCTGCCATGGCTGTGACTCTCTCTCTGAGAAGGGCCTGGAATGTGCAGGGCAAGTGCGTGAGAAAAGAGCTCTGCAGGACCAGGAAACCCTGAGGTCTGCATGGGGGTTCTTCATGAGTCTCTGGACTCAGGCAATGCTGCACAGGCAAGGGGACAGACAGCAGGCACCAGGCGGAGAAGCCATGGCTGCTCCAGGGTTGAGAGCAGAGCGGAAATACCCAGGGCACAGCAGCGATGGAAGATCTGCCTGGACCCCTTGTCGACGAACCCAGACATCCAAGCAAGACGCCAGAAAGGTCACATGTGAGGAGTGGGGACCACGCCCGGGAGACACAGGCAGAATCACTGTGGGCCGCCAAGGATGGAGGGCTGCCCTGGGGCCGAAATGGTGCTGAAGGAAGGGCAGGCCTGCCAGCTGCCCCGTGCCCCCCCAGCAGACCCGTTCCCTGCTGGCAGTGGGCTGGAGCACGCATGTATTCTTTAATGTTCCCACACCCCCCCCAGGGTCTGACTGACAAGGAGACTGCCCAGGGTGGGAGTTCTGGCTCCAAGGTTGGGTCCTGGCCTTCCCAGAGAGGGGCTGTGCTAGGACAGAAGGCTGCAGAAGCAGCCTAGCCACCTGGGAAGGGGCCCCTGAGAGGGACAAGAGATGCACATGCCTCTCCCTCCCTCTCTGCCCACAACTCCACGGGGCAAATCCCCTGGCTTAGCAGAAGCATGGGCAGAGTGGCTCGAATGGCCTCTGGGAGGTTCTCCTGCAAGGGACAAGAGTGGGATCAGGTGGGGCAAGAACCAAGCCACACCGGGTAGGGGCACGCACCGACCCCTGGTACCTGGGGGTGGAGGGGGAGCCCCCAGATCTCGGGGCCCTGGATTCTCACTGTGGGAAAGCGCCTGCTGCTACAGGTCCCTAGCTGTCCCCAAAGAGGGGGGGATGCCTAGGGGCAGTGGAGTTGCCAAGGTAAGAAGGACCTGAAGGGAGAGCAGGAGGGAGGCAGAGAGAGAGACTGAGGGGCAAGCAAGCATCATCCTGCCCTTCTTGCAGGGGACTCAAGGACCCCAGCAGACCTAGTGATGAAACCGTCTTCCACCTCTGTAAGACACACCTGCTCAGAGGAGGAGACAGGACACATCTGCGGTCCTCGCTTTCATTTTTGCCAGCAAGGGCTCCAGGACCAGGGCATTCCCCTGCAGGAGATGGGTCCTAGAGTGGGGCTGAGACATTCTGTGGGGTTTGTTAATGATTTATTCAGTCATACCTCAGGTAGTTGTTCTGTTCCACAGGGCCAGCCCTTGCGTCAGCAGCTGGGCACACTGAGATGGAGGGGAAATGGCCTATATTCAGGAACCCACGGTCTTCCAGATGGCAGAAGTAAGGGAGGGCTTGCCATCCCTGCAAAGTTCTAAAGGAGCTGGGACACACTGGGGCCAGTTAACTCTTAAAATTTCCTTCCAGAACAGACTTCCACTGAGGAGAAACTACTGGAAACAGAGTACAGATAAAGCAAGATGAAAGAATAGGGCCAAAGAAAAGAGAAGTTCTGAGTATAAGTGAGGGAAGAAAACAAAATGAAATGATAGGAAATGACATTTTGACAGTCCTCAAAGTTAACAGAAGATGGCGCTCCTCATATGTAAAAATCGAAATTTTATCATTTACCTCCCTTCTACAAGTGGAGGAAAACAAATTTTGCGTGAAAATGAGCAACAAAAGAAGATCAAAGACAAAACTCATGTAAGTTATTAAAATAAAAGAGAGAATACAAAGAATAATGTCCCTCTAGACACTGAAAACATCCCAGAAAGAAATGTGTACAAAGCCGATAGCACTACAATCCTTTATTTGTAAAGCAAGCTAAACACATTAAAAAAATTATTGAAGACATGAAAGAACAACATAAATCAGAAATAGAAGAACTCAAAACTGAGATGATAGACTCATGAATTAATTAAAGATACAAGATTAAAAAGGTTTTTTTTAATTTCTGAAGTTAAGACTAATTTAAAAGGAGACCAAGAGTGAATAAATACAGCATATAATGCCTTAAGAGAAATAGAAGAAGAAAAAATAAGGAAATTTGTAAGTAATTAAGATGAGTAAAGAGATGAAGAGGATTTGAGAGAAAATGACTAATACAGAAGACAGGCCAAAAAAAATCTAATACATATTAAAGGGTTTCTCAAAGATTAAAAACAAAAGCAAAGGGAGGAATAAATACTAAAGTATACAACTCAAGAAAGGTTTTATGACAAAAAAAAGAAGAGTAAAAACTACAAATTGAAGGAGTACACCATGTACCTGGGCAAATCACCCTAAAACAAGGAAAAACAAAACACATTCTAGTAAATTGGATTGATTAAAGAAAGAAAATTTCTTTGGATATACAGGTAAAAATAGTAAGTGTAAAATAGAGAGATAAAGAGGTTCTCCTCAAAATTTTCAACTGCAATGCTTTCTGCCAGAAGAAAATTTCAGATAACCATGAAGGGAAAAAACATCTGAGCCAAGGATTTTATATCTACCCAGGCTCACTTTGAAGTGTAAATGTAGCAAACTCTCACCAACATGTGAAATCCTGGAGAATGATGTTGCCATGACCCTTTTCTTACAAATCTGTTAGAACATTAGCTTTAGACAATTGAAGGGGTCCATAGGATCCAGGAAACCCACATCTGCCCAAGAGAATAGAAGCAGCATCTCTAAGAGGTTTGCACACCCATGTTCACAGCAGCAGTATTCACAGTAGCCAAAAGGAATGAGGAAACCCAGTGTCCATCAACAGAAGAATGCATGAAAAAAAAAGCAGTCTATTCATACAGTGGAATATTATTCAGCCTTAAAAAGGAAGTTCTAACACATGCTACAACATGGATGAACTTTGAGGACATTTTGCTAAGTGAAACAAGTCAGACACAAAAGAACAAATAAATAGTATGTGATTTCACTTCTATGAGGTCCCTTGGAGTAGTCAGATTTATAGCGGCAGAAAGTAGAATGGTAGATACTAGGGGTTGGGGGTGCGGGAATGAGGAGTTAGTGTTTAATGGGGACAGAGGTTCAGTCCTGCAAGATGAAAAAGTTCTGGAGTTTGGTTATACAACAATGTAAATGTACTTAACACTACTGACCTATTCACTTAAAATGGTTAAGGTGGTAAATTTTATGTAAATTTTACCACCATTAAAAGTGTTTTTAAAAGGAAAAGAAAAGCTAGCTGAGCATTTTAATCTCAGCACACTAACACTCCATGTTACAAGTAAAAATGAGTGATTTCAACCATAGGGATCTGAGAAGCTGTGAAGCCTCTGATGGCCAGTTAGAACGGCCTTGTGCCAACATTTCTAATCAGCAGCCATCTAGGAGGTGAGGCTCTCAATATGCAGCAGTGTTCTTTGGCTGAAGTACCAGCCAGGCCTCCAGCCACACAAGAGAATCCTTAAACTACTGAAAGAAGGTCCAGAACAAGGAGAAGAAGGCTGAAGAAATAGCTCAGTTACTGCTGTTTTATAAACAGTCATATCACTTACCTGCTAGAAGTCACTTCTAAGCAAATATAGTCCTTGGAAATTACCGGATGAAAAGTCTCTTCTTCTAGTGTACCCAGAAATTCTTAGCCCAAGCAGCCGGGCCTGTTGTGGCCAGCCACTATCCAGCTGCATTGCACAGACTGGGAACCTCCAGGTGCTAGCTCCTTTAGCAACCCCAGCTCACTATCAATTTCCCCACCCCAGTGTCCTCGCTCCTGCTCCTTGCTCACTTGAGTGTGCCTTCATGGATTTCTCCCTCTTAAAGAAAGTTTTCTCCCATTTAAAGAAAAATGGCCAGAGCATTAACAAAACCCCATCCCCTAAACAGTGCTCTGTGCTGAGTAAAAATATATGCACACACAGGGAAGGCAAAAACATTTTTGTCTTTTGGATTGCAAGGGAGTGGAGTTCAGATCAGCAGGAGCACTGGTATTTCTTTTCTAGCCTCTGAAGAAGTGGGAATGTAAACTGAGTTATTCCAGTCAACCACCAAGTTGAGTTCTGGTGTTTCTGTAGTTGAAAGCCTATTTCATTTTGGCACACAGACACATTTATTCATTCAACAAGCATTTTCAGAACACCTACACCATGCCAATGACTAGACTGGGAGTTGGTGTTTCAGCACACCCCTAGCACAGCACATACAAACCAGTGCCCGCCCAGTGGAGGAAATGCTGAAATAAGCACTTGGAAATCTCAGGATGTGCACTGCTAAAATCCGAGATAGGGGAAGCCAGGGGAGTATAGCAGACAACAACAAGGGTACCGCCCCTTACTTAGCAGATAAGGAAGGCCTCCAGTAGGACTCTTTAAACTGAAATGGACATAATAAGAAGTTACCCAGGCCAAGGAGGGAGGATGCACCAAACGAATGCTCAGAAATAATGTGTAACCAAAGAAAGAAAGCCAATGAGGAGAGTATCAATCCAAGTTATTGTTAACAATGGCCTAGAGGGTGGGAGGAAACCTCTGGGGTTGGTACTGTAGGCCCATATGCAAGGCTAAGACGAAAATGAATGAATGAATGAGGTACTGGCCAGAGAGGAGCCTTCTCTACACCCCAGGCTTCCTTCCTTGTCCTGATTTTCTCACCATGCTTCCCAGTTCCAAATCCTCCTCAATCGGTCTACACCCAACCTCAATGTCAGCGGTCTGCAAACCTGGTGGTGGGCCCTGGGTTGGTGGGAGCAGAAGAAGGGGAAATCATATATTTCTATTATCCTTACAACATTTCTATTTTGTGGATATTTTATAGTGTAGGATGCACTATATTATAGTGGAAACATGTATATGATATAAAAATAGCTAAGTATGCACATATTTGGGAAGAGGGTGTCAGTTGAGTATGCCTGGGACACTGAGAGGGCCTTTGAAATGCACAGTTCCTACCAGCCCTGAACAGATGAAAAGTTGGTTCCTCACTTTTAGTGTACACACTGCTTATAAATGTGGACAAATCTGCCCTGGGGAAGCCTTCTGAACTACCTGCATTAGACCAGTTCCCCTTCATGCACTTTCATGGCCCTGAGAGCCTCTACATTTTAGGGCTGTAATGGGAAATCACATTTTGGGAGTATTAGCCTGCACACTGAGAGAGGCAAGAGGCTGTGGGGATTTGGGCTCACTGCAGTGTCCTCAGAGTCTAACACAACATTGCCTGGCACACAGTAGGAGCTCAATAATAAATTCTTGCTGATAAATAAAAGAGTAAGCTAGCAATATTTTCCCATGTTGCTGAGCACCAGAATATGCACTCAGTAAGTTGAACTTGTTAAATCATATATATTCTATAATAAAATGACTCCAGTGCAAATAACCTCAAGAAGTTACAAAGGAAAATGATGGTGACTTAGCACAGGTAAGAAGGAAGAGGACATGAGCTGAATTCCTGGCCTTACCAAAGACCCGCTATATGACCTTTGGAAATCACCCCAACTGTTTTTCTCCATTTCTTCATCTTGAAAATGGTCACACTGGTTCTTGTGAGGTGTTGACCAAATACCCTACACAGTATATTTCACATGTTGCCTGTTGACTCAAAATCACTCAGTGTCCACTCTGTTATTGTAATTACTGTGCAGTTTGGTCATGGAGTTCAGCCTCCTCTTGGCCCATGTCACCTGCACCTGCCTTTATCCAGCTACATCACCTCACATACTCAGTAGCAATGAATCTATCATCCAATAACTCATCCCTGTTTCTCCTTAGCACACATGATTACATATTTACCTGTTTATTCTTGACACAAGTCATTTAATTCCAGTGCTAAGCCACGCACATCCATACCAGTGGTTCTGTACACCTGAATACCAAGAACAGCTTTTGGTTACCTGTCTACTAAACACATCACTTACAGATTTCTAGTTCCAAAAGATTTAACTCTGATCCAACAGCAAAACTGTACTCTAAAATTATACTCAGAAGTTTGGAGTCAGTTGCAAAGCTGCTTGGAGCTTTCAAAGGCCATCTTCCAAGGCCTTAACTTTGTGTGTGCTGTCCCATGACCTTGGGATGGCAGCTTACTGAGGAAGTCTGCCAGTGCTGACCTGAGGGGGGTTTCAACTATGTTTTTCAGCATTATCCCACCTTTGTTACTAAAATTGAGACTCCAAGACCCCATCCCTTTGAGTCTGATTTGGGGATCTAGGTAGAAGCCCTGCTCCATGGAAATCCAGCCTTGTCCTGCATCAGAGCCTTGGTGCGGGGAAGGTGAAAGGAACTCACCAGTCCTCCAAAACCCCCAAACTCTAACTTCCGAATGCCTCCAGACTCCACCTTTTCACCCAAGTGGCAATAGGCCATCCAACCCCTTTAGGTCCTCATAGGTCATGAACCACACTCACAAAAACTGCTGGGGCCACAGAAACCTGGGTTGAGGCAGCAGTCCAAGGCTAGGCAGGGGCCAGAGAGGGACAGGGCTTCAGCAGCCCCTCTGGAACAACTACAGGGCTTCTTCCCACAACAGTGCCATGTGGTACTGGGTTGGTACAGGGTATGAAGTAGAGGTGGACATACTGCCCTGCCCAAAAAATTGCTCCTGCTGGCAGACGATGCTGGGGAAGGAGAGTCCCAGCAGTGAAGGATGAAATCTCACTTCCTCACTCCACACAGAGACTGCATTTTATGATCTCCATAGTACAGATGAAGAAACTGTGGGCACAAGAGGGAAAGGCAGTGCTGTTTATTGGGGTGAAATGGGTAATCACAAGCAATCAAGTCAACTGAGCAATGGGCATGCTTGGGTGTGCCCAGTTTCATATCAAGGGCAATCATATGGCCAAGGGTGGGCAAGAGTGAGCTCCTCAGTCTGTACTGACAGTGCTCCTGGAAGCAGCCAGCAGCATCTGCTGAGGGCTGCATCTGAGACCCACCTGAGCACTGTATATACACAGTTCCATCCTGCACACCTATCAGGGAGATATCTTTATTATGGTCATTTCATAGTTGCCAAAACTCAGCTTCAAAAAGGATGCATATTGCTCGGGATAACGAGGCTGCTAAGCATTACAACTGGGCTTAGAATCTAGTCATGCAAAACCTTGCACTCTTAACCCAATGCTGGGCTGCAAAGGTTCTAGAACTTTCTTTGTTAGAAATACTTGGAGAGCTTGTTAAAACTCACAGTGCTGGGCTCCACTCCCAAAATGTCTGGAGTGGTGTGGGACCTGGGAATTTGTGTTTCAGAAGTTCCCAGGAAGTGCTGATGTTGTGGTTCCCAGGCCTCCATCTCAACTCTGTTCAACACCGCATTGGCAGTGCCCTCAATACTGGAGATATGGTCCTGCCTGCATACTTTTGGCATGTCTTTTACTCTGTCTAGAATGTCCTCTTGCCAAGTTACCCTAGGAAAATCCTCCAGACCCACCCTACAAGATGGTGTTCTCTGGCCTATCCTCCCCTGCAACAATCTGCCTGTCCTGTTACTACTCCATGTAATAATGATCTCGTGGTTTTGTGCATACTTACTTTCATCTTTATCTGTCTTTGTGCTGCACTTTTACTTTTTTCAAGGGAAATGACCTTGTCCTATTTATCTTGTTATGCTCAGCAGCAAATACAGGCTCAAAGAAATGCTTGTTGACAGATGCATGACTCCATCCTGCCCAAGTTTCAGGCCCCTTCATAGTCCTGGCCTAAGCACTGTTTCATTCTTATCTTTTGGCTCACCCATGCTGCTCCAGATTGCTTTCCATGCAGTAACAGCATGGGACAGGATGATGGTGGAGCAGCGAGCGTCCACAAACATAAAATGTATGATTAATGCTGAGTGGCCAGGGTCAGCACAATAAATATATGCCAGGACCCAAGAAGTAACACTGCAGTTCTAAAAGCAAATGCTGGCAAACCCTCAGGGGGTCCTTGAGACCCTTTGAAGCAGGAATCCACAAGATAAAATCTCTTTTCCCAATAATACTAAGATGTTTTTGTCCTTTACACTCTCATTCCAAGGGGCCAAGTGGAGTCTTTCGGAGCTTACCGAAGTGTGATATGATGGCAGACTGAAGTCACAAACAGATATGATTACTTAAGCTGTCTCCTTTTAAGTCCGACATCAAAGAAAGTTGTGAAAATGTAAAATGATTCCACTTTTCCCACTAAATTTTATCTGTTTTTTAAAGTATAGCTGTTTTCATAAAATGTTATTCACATTAACAACAATAAAAGTTAACAACAAAAGACCCAGTTCTCCAAGTAACATTTCCATGTACATGGTGACAAATAGCAATAGCACAACAAATAAATTTAAGATTTGGGCCTGGAAATCTCAGCTCCTTATTGCCATGGACCAAAATATTGAATTGGCTTCCATGATATGAGCCCCATGAGTTTAACCTCTTTCCCTTATAAGTTCTCTAACTTGTATCATTTTCCATTGTTATAAGTTGAACTGTGTCCCTTCAAAAGGATGTGTTAGAGTCCTAACACTCAGTGCTTCAGAATGTGGCCTTATTTGGAGACAGGATCTTCACAGAGATAATCAGGTTGTCATGAGGTCATTAGGGTGACCCCTAATTCGGTAGATCAGGTGGAAATTTGGAAATACCCACATGAGCACATAGGGAAAACCCTCTGTGAAGATGAGAATGCTGCTGCCACAAGGCAAGGAAGCACCAGAGGCTAGGGGAGAGGCCTGGAGCAGATTATAATTTTAATTTCATCATTTTATTACTGTCATCTTTAAATGAATGAATATTTTTTAATTTTAATACAGCAAATATTGATATGTATCACCCATATAAACAAAAGCTCTTTGGGGTCCTCAACAGATTTTAAAAGTGCAAAGGGATCCTGAGACCAAAAAGTTTAAAGACTTGCTTAATTTGATGTTCCATAGTGGAAGGAAGAAATGTTATATTAGGTTATGAGGGGCTCCTTCCTCTTTTAGAGATGACTTTATGGGTTTTTTCCCCTCTTGATCATTGTATAGATACCACAGAATACAAATTTATCATTTAAGATTTTTGTAATCAATGCAAAACACCAGATATTTGCACAAACAATTTCTATGCCTTAACTTTTAAAATTCCCTTTCTTTGTTTTTATATAGGAAGGGTATATAAATGGGATAAAGTCACAAACTGCACAATAGTGTTTGGTCAACGACAGACTACATATTCCACAGTGGTCCCATAGAGTTATGAGGAGCTGAAAAATTCCCATCACCAAGTGATATCATAGTTGTTATAACATCATAGTAAAATGCATTATTCACGTGTTTGTGGTGATGCTGGTGTAGACAAACCTACTGTGCTACCAGTTGTATAAAACTATAGCAGATACAATCATATATATGGCATAATACTTGCTAATGATAATAAACAACCATATTACTTGGTTGTGTATTTACTATACTAAATTATTTGTTATTTTAGAGTGTACTCTTTCTCATGAAAAAAAGTTTTGCTGTAAAATAGTATGCCCTCTTACACCAGCAGCAACGTCATACATCTGGTGTTTACCTTGTCCTTTGATTGCATAGTTCTCACTAGTGCTTGATGTAACCTCATACTGCATCATTATCTCTTGTTCTTGATTTAATCTTACATTGTTTTGTATTTGTACACTAATGTGCTGTACAAGTTTGTAACCCAGAACGATAGGCTATACAGTATAGCCCAGGTGTGTAGTAGACTATACCATCTAAGTTTATGTAAGTACACTCTGATGTTTGCACAATGACAGAATCACCTAACTACTGTCTCAGAATGTGTTCCTGTCATTAAGTGACAAATGACAGTACAAATAAAAAATTATGGTTCCAGCTTGAAAATTGCCTGCAATGAAGAAATGGGTTGTATTAGTTTGCTAGGGCTGCTGCAACAACGTACCACAAACTGAGTGGTTCAAACAATAGAAATGTATTGTCTCACAGTCTGAAGGCCAGAATTCTGAGATCAAGGTGTCAGCAAGGCCATGCTTTCTCTGAGGGCATTAAGGGAAAATCTGCTCCAGGCCTCTCTCCTTGCTTCTGCTACTTCTTTGCCTTGTGGTAGCAGCACTCCAATCTTCACAGAGTGTTTTCCCTGTGTGTGCATGTGGGTATTTCCAAATTTTCACCCAACATATTGAATTAGGGGTCACCCTAATGACCCCATGACAACTTGATTATCTCTGTGAAGATTTGGTCTCCAAATAGGGCCATATTCTTTTCTTTATTATATTTTACTGATTATGCTATAGTTGTCCCAGTTTCCCCTCTTTGCTTCCCTGCACCCACCCCCCTACTCCCTTGACAATCCCCCCACCATTGTTCATGTCCATGAGTTACCCATTTAAGTTCTTTGGCTACTCCATTCCCTATACTGTACTTTACATCCTCATGACTTTTCTGTAACTACCTATTTGTTCTTCTTAATCTCCTCACCTCCTCATCCATTCCCTCACACCCCCCCCCCCCAATCTGGGAACCATCAAAATGTTCTCCATATCTATGATTCTGTCTACGTTCTTCTTGTTTGCTTAGTTTGTTTTTTATATTCAATTGTTGATAGATACATATTTTTGGCATTTTAGTGTTCCTAGTTTGGATCTTCTTTTTCTTAAAGAAGTCCCTTTAACATTTCATATAATAATGGTTCAGTGATGATGAACTCTAGTTTTTTCTTGTCTAGGAAGCTCTTTATCTGCTCTTCAATTCTAAATGATAACTTTGCTATAGAGCAATCTTGGCTGTAGGTCCCTGCTTTTCGTGACTTTGAATATTTCTTGCCAATCCCTTCTAGCCTGCAAAGTTTCTTTTGAGAAATCAGCTGACAGTTTTATGGGAACTTCCTTGTAGATAATCTGCATTTCTCTTGCTGCTTTTAAGATTCTCTCTTTATCTTTAACCTTTGGCATTTTAATTATGATGTGTCTTGGAGTAGACCTGTTTGCCTCCTTCTTGTTTGGGACTCTCCATGCTTCCTGGATTTGCATGTCTATTTTCTCTGCCAAATTAGGGAAGTTTTCCTTCATTATTTTTCCAAGTACATTTCCAATTTCTTGGTCTTTCTCTTCTCCTTCTGGAACCCCCGTGATGCAAGTATTGGAACATTTACAGTTGTCCCACAGGCTGCTTACACTATCTTTATGTTTTGAATTAATTTTTCTTCTCATTATGATTGGTTATATTTTGCTTCCTTATATTCTAAATCATTGATTTGATTCTTGCTTCATCTACTCTACCATTGTTTCCCTCTAAACTGTTCTTTATTTCAATTAGTGTATCCTTTGTTTCTGCCTGGATCTTTTTTATGCTGTTGAGGTCCTCACTAGATTCCTCAAGCATCCTTATAACAAGTATTTTGAACTCTGCATCCGATAGATTGCTTATCTCCATTCTGTTTAGTGTTTTATTCCTGAAGTTTTTATCTGTTCTTTCATATGGGCCATGTTTCTTTGTCTCCTCATTTTGGCAGGCTCCCTGTGTTTGTTTCTATGTATTAGGTAGAGCTGCTATGACTTCCTGTCTTGCTAGTGTGGCCTAATGTAGTAGGTGTCCTGTAGGGTCCAGTGGCACAGCCTCCCCTGTTACCCAAGGTGGGTACTCGAAGTGTGCCCCATGTGTGTGCTGACTACACCCTTCTGTTGTAGTTGAGCCTTAATTGCTATTGGCAGATCAATCAGAGCTATTTACCCAGGCCACTCAGCTTCAAAGACTGGCTGTGACCACTGACCACCAACTTCCACCCTCTATGGAGGATCAGCTATGCAGGGGCAGAGTGGTGGTGTTCCAATGTGGTCTGTAGCTGCCCACTGAGTGTGTAGGCTCTGGGGTTTCCCAGGTCATGCAGGCCAAGGTCAGCCTCCACCTGTGTTTTGCCCTGTGTTATAGCTCAGGCAGGCCACCCAGCCTGAGCTATAAAGCAATATGAGATAGCTACTTTTGCTGGGCTTGGAGATCCCCAGGCAAAGCCAAGCTGTGAATCTAGGCTGACTGCTGCTAGTGGCAGGCCTGGGGCCACTTAGCAAGAAGTACAGGGGCTGAGGGCTCATTGGGGCCAGCTGTTGCTTATTTGAGATGATATAGGAAGTTGCGAAGCATGAGGCAACAGCAGGCATTCATGTGGGTGAGCCCATAGTTGGGTGGGACAGAATCTCAGGGAATCTCCGGGGCAGGGCAGGGCAGGGCAAATAGTGTTATCCAGGTTGATGGAGTCTCAGATATGGCACCCCTCTGCTGATTCTGTGGCTCTGGGAGGGAGGGTTCAGAAAAGGGACATTGACCTCTGTAGACCTTTGTGTCTGGGAGAAAGTTGTCCTCCAGCTCTTACCTTAATGCCAGACACTTCATTTCCTCCTTTTATGTCACCAGTGCCTTTCAAGATGCTACCCCTGTGCTGGAGTTCAGAGGGAGTGAGTCTGAGCAAGTCTGCATGTGGGTTACTTAAGGGGCACTGCTTAGGGCTCCAGAAGTTTCTTCCACCTACTCAATCTCCACTGGTATTTGCAGCCAGAAGTTGTGGGAGCTTATCTTCCTGACCCTGGAACCCTGGGCTGAGGGACCTGGTATGGGGCTGGGCCTCCTTGCTCCCAAGATATCCCTCCTGAATTTTTTATTCACCATACAGGGATGTGGAACCAGCATGGTCTGCGTCTCTGCCTCTCCTAGCTGTCTGGATGGACGTGGTTTCTTTAATCTATAATTGTCAGACTTCCACTCAATTTGATTTCTGATGGTTCTGGGTGATGGTTGTTCTATAATTTAGCTGTAATTTGGATGTGGTTTTGTGAGGAGGCCAGTCGTGTTTACCTGTGCTACCATCTTGACTGCCAACTAAGGACACATTCTGAAGCACTCTAACATATCCTTTTAAAGAGACACAGTCCAACTCATAACAATGGAAAATTATACAAGTTTAGAGAAGTTATAAGGGAAAGAGGTATGAGTCAAAATCTGGGGCTCACATCAAGGAAGCCAGTTCCACATTTTGGTCCATGACAATAAGAAGATGAAGAGGTTTCCAAGCCCAAACCTTACATTTATTTGTTGTACTGTTGCTATTTGTCACGATGTGCATGGAAATGTTATGTGGAGAACTGGATCTTCTGTTGTTAAGTTTCTTGCTTGGCCAGACATGCAAGTTCACATTCTTTTAATCAGTCCTATTCAGATGATAAAGGTAGGGATAATTTTCTGGACTTGCAAGTTTTAGAACCAATTCCAATACCCTTGCATCAAAAGTCCAGGAGAGGAAGGGGTATGGAGGGGAAGAAAGAAGAAGAAAACTAGAGTCTTCCAAAACTCTAAAATCTTTTAAAACTTCGGACATCACAGACATTTAAAGATCCAGCTTATGGTGATGAGAAACATTGCTAGGAATGAGTTTAGTTAGTGAACTTAGGAAGAGATATTTTGTGAAGAAAGACAAGCTAGGAAAAAAAACATTACATTGTTGCAACCACAGTAGTCAGTTGAGGCAGGAAAACAGTTGGCAGTTGACCAAAGGGAGCCAGGAGACTGAGGGACACTAAGCCCAGCACACACTATGCCTTGAGGCCTGGGCAGTGAGAAGAAAGCTACACCCACTGACCACACCCATGGGAAGAAGCTGCATTTACAGGGAGAGTGTTACACTGGCTATCAATTTAGCAGCTTATAATAATGCTCAGTTAGTACACAGTTGTCCTGGGTCAGGAGTCCAGGCATGGCTGAGCTCCCAAGGCTATAATCAGAGTGTTGGCTTGCCAGGGGCTTTGCTGGAGGTTTGGAACAGAATCCTTTCAGACTCACTAAGGTTGTTGGCAGAATCCAGTTCCAGGTAGTTGTCAGTATGGGGTCCCCATTCCCTTGTTGGCTGTCATCTGGGGGCCACTCTCTGTTCCTAGGGGCAACTACCACCCACATTTCTTCTCATATTTATTTCCCATCCCTCTGCAAATAAGCTTCAAATCTCTCTGACTTCCCCTTGTATCCTCAGTGGGGAGAAAACTCTGCTTATAAAGAACCCAGCAGAGAATCCAAGATAATCTCCCCATTGTAAGGGCAACTCATTAATATCCTTCATTATATCTGCTAGCCATGTAACTTTACATATTCATGAACATGACACCAGGAGGCAAAGGTCATAGGACAAAAAGCCTGGCTAGCACAGGAGAGCTAGCTTGTGTCCTTAGCAAACTATCTTTATGACTGTATTTTTCACTCACCTAAGGATTATTTCTTTCCTATCAAAATCTCTCCATCCTTCCAAATTGTTTTCTAGCCACTCTTGACTTGTAATTGCAGCGGTTCCCTTAGCAACAACTGGAGCTGGCCATCTCTCCTGATGAAGTATTTTTCCCCAGAATGCTGTCCATACCAGATTTTAAGAGAGCTCTCTAACTATTATGAGAAACCTCACTATGGGTCCCTGTTTGCTTCTCCAGCTTCATGCCCCAATATTCCCCTCTCTCTTGGCATTCCTGGCACTGCAGGTATGTGCACATCATGGTACCCCTGGCTCTCCACTCTGATGGAATAAGTGACACTCTCTCCCCAGTCCTCTCTCCACCTTTAGAACTGGCTGGGACTTTAATACTGAGCCCAGAACACATATCCTCTAGGGACCCCCTCTGAATCCTCCACACTGAGTTACACATAATCAAAGTTGATTACCCTCTAGCCCGGACACATGAAAGTACTCAGCCTATGTCACTCCAACATAGGGCATGAGACTCCACAGATAAAGCAGGACCCATACAACAAAGTCCTAAGGTGGTGCCCAGTGCTTAGTGAGCACTCAACAAGGGCTATTTTTCATCCCTACCATCACTACCTATATCAGGGTGCCTCTCTCATCCCACATTGGCCCCTCTTTCTATGCGTGCCCAGCTATGTGACACAGGGCCTGATCCTGTCAAACAGCCACCCCAAGGTTTGAGTGAACAGGCTGGTGACAAATCCCACAAAATGCCCACTCCCACCCTCAGCACCCATCTTCTGGTGGGAAATGCACTGGTCCTGGGATGTTTCTTGGTAAACAATGAAAGCAAAAAAACCAGATATATCCTTGGCTCCTCCTCTGAGCAGGTGTGTCCTACAGAGGTGGAAGGTGATTTCACCACTAGATCAGCTGGGGTACTGAGTCACCTGCAAAGAGGGCAAGATGATGCTCTGTCACTCCCTCCTTTCCTCTCTTCTGCTCTCCCTTCAGGTCCTTCTGGCCTGGGAAGCTCCACAAGCCCCCATGAACTCTCCCCTCTGTGTTTCCGGAATGTGACAATGGCTAACCACACAACTCAAGTGTCCTTCAGCCATGTTTCCAGGGCACGGGCTGTTGGTCTGCTGACCTGTCCTGGAATCCCCGTAGCTACACTGAGGAGCTGTGGAGCTTTGGGAAAGTCCCTGAACTTTCTTGTGTCCAGTATCCTCATCTGGAGCAGAGGATTCATAACAGTGTCCACCTCCCCAAAAGGCTCCTCTGAGCACTCAAAGAGAGAGTGCAGGCACAGTGGCTCAGCCCACTGCCTGGTGGATAGTCAAAGTTCGTAGATGGAAGTTCTTAGGGAGAAGTTCACTCTTCTCCCAGGACTGAAATCTTCAGCACCTTTTGGGTTCATGGCTTGTGGTTGCAGGGCCATTAGTGCCAGGTCTGCTGTCACTTGTTTGGCCAGATGGGATCATGGCTCTTGGACTGCCATGTGAAACTGGAAGCAAGGTGTAGGGCATTATGGGAGACATTGCCACAAATAGTGATACAGAAAACCCAGCATGAAGGGCAGGTACAGCATAGGGATGAGTCTTTACAGAGTCCAGGCAGGTATGTATTAGTGCACCTGGGTCTGGGCTCAGGGAAATTAAGCCCCAGTCTTAAGCAGCACATTGTGCCCTAGAATAGGGCCACAGGTCCCAAGGGTGCTCAGTAGTAATATGGGCTGGCTGCCAGTCCTGCTGGAGAGAAATCTGTCTAGCCACATCCTGGAATAAGAAAGCAATCTGCTTAGGGGCCTGATATTCTCTCTTTATAATGGAGACCATGGCTTCCAAGAGGTGCTAAGGAGATAGGGACCTATGGCTCCCTAGTATAAGAATGGAAGCCATTAGTTTGATCCCGGATGGACAGTTGAGGAAGGAGCAAGGTAGGTAGGTGGCTAAAGCATTCAAGCGAAGGACTCCCATGTGCAGGGACAGCAGCTCAGCAGGCAGTCCCTGCTCCAGGCTTGAGGAGGAGGAGCTAGGGTCTAGAGAATAATGGTGGTCTTGAGAGGGGGGACCCAAATGAAGGGGTCTTTGGGTGGGGAGAACTTCAGAGGGCAGAGCAGACAAAGCCCTCATGACCTTCCTGACACTTCCACTGCAACTCCCCCTAGATTGCTTGTGTGTGCCCATCACTTCCAGGGGCCCCTCCATCCCTGAAGCCCCACTGTCCTCAGCTCTCACCACAGGGCCCAAGTCTCCCCAGATGCGTGGTTCCTGTAGACTTGTCATCAAGCAGCCACAGGCCTGGACCTCAGAGCCTTGGCTCATCAGCTTCTTCAGGGACTGTGTTCTTCATCAGTACTGTGGGGGTAGTCAGAGACTCTTGTCCCTCCAGAATAACTGAAGGACACCTCTGGGCACAGAGTAAGGGAGCCCCAGACAGTCCTTCACCTTTTTTTCCAAGTTAATAATACTGTCCTCTCCTCAAATACATGCAAGAAAAGACCCAGTCCCTCCTTCTTTCTGTCTCCCAGACTTGGAATCTGTTCAGTGGCCAATGGAGAGCCACCCTCAATTTGTGGTGGGCTCACAGTCCCCTGGGAGAGAGGGCAGGGCCCAGGAGGGATAAAACCAGCCCAGCCTTTCTTCCCCTCTGACAAGGTATAAGCCCTGTGAAACCCCACCTGGCCTGCTCTCTATCTCTCAGGCATCACATACACCCAAGCCTACAAAGTCTCTCAGTGGCTATGCAGAGGCTGGCCAATTGTCAGCTGGCAGGGGTAGGCTGAGCATAAAGGGGTGGGCAGGCACCCCACATCACCCTGGAGTTCTGCAGCAAGCTCCTAGCAGAGGTGTCTGACTTTACTCCTGGGCTCTTCTGTGGCCAGCTGGTCTCTGAGACTTCACATGGCATATCCCTGACCATTAAGGGACCCTGAGCCCCAACAATGCTTCCAGGGAACTCAGGGCCTCCAATATGGCCTCATGTCCCTCTCCTTAACTTCAATGTTTAACCCAATTATTGCTGGTGGATCCCAAAATTCCCTGAGGACGCAACTAGCCATTGTCCTTGCCATGAGTTCCTGCCACCTATATAATTTAGCCCAGAGGACTTCACAGTCCTCATGGACCCTGTTGCCACCATACCCCAGTGGTAACTTAGGGTCCAAGGGCATAGTTCCCCCCCATACCCACCCCAGCAGGCCCTTCCCTCAATTACCCATAGCAAAGGCTAAACTCAGCTGAAATATTCAGTGAAATTTATTGCAGAGAAACACTTACTGAATCCACTGAAGAAAGAAAATGGCAA
Source organism: Sturnira hondurensis (assembly GCF_014824575.4). Lineage (NCBI taxonomy): Eukaryota > Metazoa > Chordata > Mammalia > Chiroptera > Phyllostomidae > Sturnira > Sturnira hondurensis. Next base: position 55,654 of record NW_028084389.1, on the reverse strand, counting down.
CAGAAAACAACTTCTAGTGGCCAGTAAAGCCCATAGGTCTGGAACTGCCACTCCTCCTAGAAGTCCCTGACAAGGTGCCTCAGCTGCCCCCCACACCACAGCCCTCCCGCCATAGTCCCCCTTCCTGAGGGCCCCACAATGGGCCTTTGCAGGGCTGTGGATGTTGGCGATGTCCACTCACTGCCCGACTCCCCTCCTCCTCTCGCCAACATGCTAGGGCCTGGCCCTCCCCCGTGGCCTGCACAGGACAGTCACAGGATGCTGGACAACACAGCAGGGAACACTCCACCAAGCTGAGGAAACCGAGTCACAAGGAACAACAGGGTGGCACATCAGAGCAGTCCCCGTGGAGCCTCGGGCAGCCCCTTTGGTCCCTGGTCCCGTTCTTCCTTCTGAGGTCACTGGGTAAGGGCTGGTCTCACCTTCGTTGGTCCTTCCATCCATCTCCTGGGACTGAGCACAGGGTCTCCAGGGTGGGAGTGGAGGTATGGGAACTGCTCAGAGAAGCACACACACATCCCCACAAGAACAAGCAGTGCTTGACCAAAATCTACACTGAGAAAACAGAGGTTGAGCTCACAACACTGGACGAGAGCGGGCAGAGCCAAGGCCAACAGCGGAGCTCATAGCATATGCCAGGACTGAGAGGCCACTGCCCCAGTAGGTAGGCCAGGACACCCACCCAGGCTGCCCTGGCCTGACCTCCTCTTGCCTCCAGGCCTGTGCTGCCTGAGAGGACAGGAGGCCACTGGGCCTTCTAAGCCTATTTGCCTGAGGAGGGCTCAGGGGAACTCATCTCCCCTGCCCCGGCCTCACTTCCTGACTCCTCTGGGATGGGCTGGAGTCCCTCCTCATGGGGCTCCTCGGCCTCCTGGTCTGCCTGGGCCTGGCCCTCTGGACCACTGCCAGGACTGCCCAAGCCCACCCCAGAAGCACTGCTCACATGGGCAGGGGAGGGTCCTGCCTGACCTAGGCCTGCTAGAGCAAGAGCATTTTCATCTTGCTGAGTGGCAGGGGAGGTCTCCTCAGGGGCAGCTCTGGCCCTGGTGGTATCACTGGTTTCAGGAGCAGCCTCATCAGGACTGGCAATGCCAGGACCTGCCTCACTGGCCACTGCATTGGTCAGAGCAGCCTCAGCACCACCTTCTTTGCAAAGGGCACCCTGAGCAGCTCCTTCATGGGCTGGGGCAGCATGGGCAGCTCCCTCATGGGCTGGGGCAGCTTGGGCAACATCTTCACAGGCTAGGGTGGGTTGGGCAGCAGCCAGGTGTCTGACTTCCACACAGACTCCTTCTTCCACTAGGAACTGCTGGTTTATAGCTGGGGAAGCCTCCCATACCTCCACCTCCCAAATGAGCCAAAGCATCCCCAAGAAGTCTGACAGTCTCTGCAGGCCCATCCTCCTCAGCATGTTCCCGAGTGTCTCAATGGGGTGGGTCTGCATCAGCATCCGCTGGGTGCACACCTGGTCTTCCATATGCGGTTCGATGGCCCCCTTCTCCACGGCCACCTGCAGCAGGCCTTCCAGGTGTATCATGTTAGCAAAGAGAGTCTCCTGACACTGCTGAGCATACATCATGAACTTTAGCCTCACAGTCATCTGGGTGTCCTTGTTCCCACACACCTGAACCAGCATGGCCAGGCAGTCCTGTGCAGTGATCTTGAGGTTTTCATTCAGGAGGCCACACGTAAGATTCAGCGCAGGACCACCCAAGCATTCCACCAGCCTCCTCCTCCTCTCCCTTTCTGTGGTGCCACAGGTATAGTATGCCATTGGCATGGTCCAGCCAGCTCTCAAAGGACTCATCCTCGTGGCCTGCCTCTTCCATCCCAGAAAAGGTTCTCAGTTGTTGGTAGGCCATATTTTCCAGCATAGGCTTCAGGGCCTGATTCCACTGCTGGAGCCAGGCTTCTTCCTCAGCTGCAGCTCCTGCCACATCTGCAATTCCTGCCTCACCTGCTACTCCTTTCTCACCTGGAGTTCCTGCCTCACATGCACCTCCTACCACACCTGCAGCTCCTTCCTCACCTGGGGCTCCTGGCTCACCTGCAGATCCTCCAACATCCGTGGTTCTTGTCATATCTGCAGTTCCCTCCTCACCTGCAGTCCCTGCCACATCCTGAGTTCCTGCCTCACCTGTATCTCCAAACACACCTTTAGGCTTTCTCACCTGGAGCTTCTGCCACATTTTCAGCTTCAGCTTTACCTGCAGTTCCTGACACATCTGCAACTCCCTTCTTACCTGGGGCCCTGTCCTCACCTGCAGATCCTGTCACATCTGGAGAACTTGTTCTATTTCCTACCTCACCTGGAACTCCTGCCATATCTTCAGTTCCTTCCTGACCTGCAGGTCCTGCCTCACCTGCAGCTTGTACCTCACCTGCTCTGCCAGCCACTGCTTGACTCTGAGGTCTGTGCAGGAAAATTGGATCTATTCCATAACTCAGAATCAGTGGCCTCCAGCAGGAAGACCACAGTCCAGACACCTTGCTTCGTATTTGTTGGGGTGTTATATTCCTGTTTAAATTGTCATTGAACTGACCAATGTGACCCTGGACATGAGCTCCTTTCTGAAGACCTTGCCCAACACTCAATACATGTCCAGGTGCCACAGGGCACCCTGCACAGCCTCCTGGAATTCCAGGTCCTCACAATCGTCTGGGACACCCAGGGATGAGCAGGAAGCTGTGTGAGTTCACAGCCATCCAGTCATACCAGTCCTGCAGCAGCACCGGTGCCATCCCATTGCTTAGATCTTGGGGGGAGCTGGATAGATTGGAAAGGGGCACACAGACTGTGGCATTCTCTGCTGGGGTGGCATGGGAGTGCAAAGGGACAAGATTAACTTTGGTGCCACACAGCCCACCCCACCACCCCGCACAACCGAGGCCTGGAGTTCCTCACTGGCTACTTTGCGACCCCACCCCTAATGCTGTGGAATCCCCCAAGGCACCCCTCACCTCCGCAGCGAAGAGACTCCATTTGGCCTTGGCCAATGCCCTTGATTGGGCCCTAGCAGCCAGAGATCCTCCCTCCATTATCTGCAAACTCCCCAGCCCTGAGCCTTGCCCCGACCCTTCCCAGCTGCTATCCCCTAAGCCAGTAGTGCTCTCATCCCTTCTTTCCTAGGGTGGGATCATATATCTCTGTCTCTCTACTCTGACTTGGGTAACTTGTAGACCCTCTGCTGCAGTCCCCATACCCTAATCCAGACCCCTTCCCCTTCCCACCAGAACCTACCCCTCCACAGCCAGGAGCCCTCTCATCCTGACTCCTGCAGCTGGGAACCCCACGTCCCCTTCCCACCAGCGCCTGACTGAGACTCCCCTCCACTCCCACTGCCTTCCTGCCCTGTCAGGCTTCTGGCCCCACCCAGGGCACTGGGCCGCGGTAATTCTGGGGACTGGCCCTGGTGAAGTCGAGTCATTGGCTTGCTTTCTCCACCTCTGCAAGTTGCTGTGCCAGGGAAATGCTGCCCAAGGGCTCCAGAGCCCACTCTGGAGGCCACCGCAAATCACTGAAACTGGAGTCATGAAAATGAGGCCTACGGCTGCGCAATCCAGGGGTTTCCCAGGTAGCTCACTCAGCGTTAAGGCCAGGTGGGCTTCCCAGGGCTTTGAGAAGCCCCAGGTAGATGAGCGATCTCTGCGTCTGGGTGCAAGGGAAAGGACTGGATCAGGAGAGCATGTGAGGAGGCATCAGTGTTGCCCTGGCAATGGGGTCTGCTTGGTAAGGGCTTCCCGTGGCAAGCCCTGCAGCCTCAAGCAGCTACAGGTGCACCCATCAGCCCCCCAGGCACAAAATAGCCTCCATCAATAATCGTAGCAAATATGGGGCACGGTGTAGGTGCTGGAAATGAGGAGGCAGTGGGCAGAGGAATCTAAGAACAGGTCACCGGTGCCCCTATGCATTCACAAACCTACCCTCCTTAAGCCTGAAATCTCCACAACACAACAGACACAGGTTAGCTGTTCCCATGCCAGGAGCCTCATCACACCTCTTTACACTGTAAAGCCAGGTCTTAACTACACAGGCAGCCATTGCATGGGAAAGAGTGTGAGCTTTGTGTCAGGTGAACACTGATGCTACACAAGTCACTGAACATCTGTGCCCTGCATTTATAAATAGGCAATAGAAAATTTTTTCTTACTGTATGTTGCTGAGTTTGATTGGCTGATAGGTAAGGATTTTTGCTACACTGTTCGTGAGGGGTATTTTCCTGTAACTTTTTCCCATAACTTTTTAATCAAGATTTAGTACCAGGTTTATCTTAGCTTCAAAGAATGATTTGGGACTTGTTCCCTGATCCTCTATTTCCTGAAAATGTAGAAGAGTGCTGATTTTCATTCCTTAAACATTTGCTAGAATTCACCCATGAAATCCTCTGGAGCCTGGGTTGTTCTTTTGTTGTGTTTGTTCATTTTGTTTTTGGTAAAGTTTTCTATAGTAAATTAAATTCACTCATAATAAATAGGGCTATTCCTATTGGGTTGGCCAAAAAGTTCATTTGGTTTATTCCATAGATGGTTCTAGTAACACTTAGCTGTCTTTAACTTCATTTGAAACAATTTTGTTAGATTGTACTATGACAGCTGTCATATCAGCGTGCATTTAAAAAACTTATCAAAATTGGTGAATTTTGTATAGGCATTTTAATATTGAAGATGGAAAAATAGGCAACATTTTCAGCATATTATGCTTTATTATTTCAAGAAGGACAAAAATGCAATTGAAACAAAAAAAGATTTGTGCAGTGTATGGAGAAAGTGGTGTGACTGATTGAATGTGTCAAAAGTGGTTTGCGAAGTTTTGTGCTGGAGATTTCTCATTGGATAATGCTCCACAGTCTGGTAAACCAGATGAAGTTGATAGTGATCAATTTGAGACATTGATTGAGAATAATCAGTGTTATCCCACATGAGAGATAACTGACATACTCAAAATATCCAAATCAATAAAGTTATTGGTGAAAATGAAAAATGTGTATTTTATTATATGGAAAAAAACATACAGACTTTTTGGCCAACCCAATATTTTATATTTAAACTGTTTTTAGTTTTGATAAATTGCTACCAAGGAGTTTATCTAATTTATCAAAATTATTGACATAAAGATACCCATAATAGTTCCTCATTATTCTTTTAATACCTGCATGACCTATAGTGATATTCCTCTTTTATCCTTGATATTGATAATTATTATACTTTCTCTTTTTTATTAATCTTGCTAGGGTTTATTAATTTCACTGGTCATCTAAAAATGTGTGGCTTTGCTAATTTTCTCCATAGTTTGTTTTCTATTTCATTTAGTTCTGCTGTTACTTCTGTTATTTCTTCTTTCTACTTATTTTGGATTTACTTTGCTTTCTTTTTCTGGCTTCTTTAGATGGAAAATTAAAGCATTGATTTTATGCCTTTCTTCTTTTCTAATATGATTTAAAGCAATAAATCTTTCTCTGATAACTTCTTTGGCTGCCTCCCACTAATTCTGATGTTTTATTTTTATTTTATTTTTATTTTCATTCCATCTCAAATATTTTCTAAGTTGCTTTGTGTTTTCTTCTTTAACCATGGGTTTTCTTAGAAGTGTCATATTGAATTTCCAAATATTTTGGAGCTTATTACTTTTATTAATTTGTAATAGAACTCCACTGTGGACTTAGATAACTCATTATGTCAACTTTCACTTTTTCTAAATATGCTGAGACTTGTTTTACGGCCCAGCATTTGGTCTATCCAGGTGTATGCCCTTGTAAAGAATCTATCATCTGCAGTTGCTGGGTATAGTGTTCTGTAAATATCAGTGAAGTAAAGGTGGTTGATAACGTCATACATATCTTCTATATATGTACAGATTTCTTATCTAATTGTATCAATTGCTGAGGCAAAGGTGTTAAAATTTCCAACTATAATTGTGCAAATATCTATTTCTCCCTTTATTCTGTAAAGTTTTATTTCATATAGTTTGAAATTCTGTTATTGGGTGCATACACATTGATGAATTTACCCATATTTTTGAACTATAAGATGCACCTTTTTTTCTCTCCCCCCCCTTGCCAAATTCGGGAGGAAAAGGGGTTGTGTCTTATAGTATGAATGTAACTTTACATTTACATTGGTGAAATATTATGTTATTTATGTTATTAAATATTTTACCACATTTTTTGCTTCAAAAAATATTTTCCTATTTTCCTCCTCTAAAATCTAGGTGCATCTTATAGTCTGAAAAATACAGTATGTGTTCCTAATTAGCAGGCAGTCAACTTAGACAAAGTCAGACCCCAAACTCAGTCTCCCTTGTACTGGGCACCAACTGAAATCTCTGCTCAGCTCTTTTCTTGGAGTGCATACATAGCCACAGGGGTCAACAGAGATTTGGGCAGAGTGTATATGCCAAATGTGGGTTCCTTATCTGTGGTTTTCTCCTCCATAGGATATTCCTTCTTGCTTTACCTCTGCCATGGTCACTCTGTACTCTGGGTCACTGGGTTTTAGGCACCCAGCATGGCATCCTCTGTAGCCTGCCCTCACACGTGAACAAATCATGCAAGCAGGAAACTCAAATTCTACCAATTGTTTCAGGAAGAAATAATGCCAACCCTATACAAACGCTTCCAGAAAAGTGAGGAGGAAAGACTACTTCCAACTCATACAAATCCATACAGAGATTTTATATGAAAAGAAAACTATAGACCGATATGTTTTATGAACATATATGCAAACACTCTAAATAAAATTTTAGCAAACTGAGTTCTACAAGATGCAAAACTAATAACATTGTGACAAAGTAGTCTATCATGAGAATGCAGTTTTTTTTAACATTTGGAATTTTATCAGTGTAATCAAGCATATTAACAAACTAAAAAATGAAAACCCAATAATCTGTATCTTACTCCACCTGTTCTAATATAACAAAATATCACAGACTGAGTGGCTTATAAATAACAAAAATTGATTTCTTGGTTCTGGAGGCTGGAAGTCCAAGATCAAGGTGCCAGTATGGTTGAGATCTGGTGGGGGCTTACTTCCTGGTTCATAGCCAGTGCCTTTCTGCTATGCACTCACATGATGAAGGGGTGCGGCATCTCTGGAGCCTCTTTATGAGGGCATTAATCCATTGAGACCTAATTACTTTCCAAAGACCCTATCTCCTAATACCTTCAGGGTATTAGGGCTTCAACATATGAATTTGGGGGTGAGACACATTCAGACAGTAGCAATCTTGTCAAAAGATGTAGAAAAAGCATTTGATAGAACCTGACATCATTCTTGATAAAAAGTCACAGAAAACTAGGAATAGAAGAGAACTTCCTCAACCTGATAAAAGACATCTAGCCCTGGCTGGTGTAGCTCAGTGGATTGAGCTCGGGCCTGCGAACCACATGATCGCGGTTCGATTCCCAGTCAGGGCACATGCCTGGGTTGCAGGCCAGTTCCCAGCAGGGGACTCACGAGAGGCAACCATACATTGATATTTCTCTCCTTCCCTCCCCCTCTAAAGATAAATAAATAAAATCTTTAAAAAAAGACATCTATAAAAAACCTACAGCTAACGTCATCCTTACTGGTGAAAGACTGAGTGCTTTTCCCCAAATCAGAAACAAGACAGGGATGTCCACTCTTTCACTTTGTATTCAACACTGGTATGGAAGGTTCAAGCCTGAGAAATTAGAAAAAGAACCATGCAGATTGGCAAGGAAGAAGTAAACTGTCTTTATTCACAAATGACAGGATTGTCTATGTAGAAAATACAATGGAATCTACAGAACAATTACTAGAACTGATATGTGAATTTAGCAGGTTGCAGGATTTAAGATCCACATACAAAAATCAATTGCATCTCTATATACTAGAAAAGAACAACCCCATGCAAGGCCACTGTAATTAAAACAGCCTGGTAGTGGCATAAAAACAGGCACATAGACCAATGGAACAGAACAGAGAGCCCAGAAATAAACTCAAGTCTCTATGGGCAATTAATATTTGACAAAGGGGGCAGTAACATAAAATGGGGTAAAGATAGCCTCTTCAACAAATGGTGTTGGGAGAACTGGACAGCTACATGCAAAAAAATAAAACTCGAGCACCAACTTACACCATATACAAAAATAAATTCAAGGTGGATAAAAGATTTAAATATAAGCCGTAACACCATTAAAATCCTGGAGGAGAACATTGGCAGGAAAATCTCAGATATTTCATGCAGCAACAGTTTTACTGATATGTACCCTAGAGCAAGGGACAGAAAGGAAAGAATAAGAAAATGGGATCTCATCAAAATAAAAAGCTTCTGCACGGCTAAAGAAAACAGTATTAAAATAAAAAGAGAACCAACTGTATGGGAGCCCTGGCTGGCGTAGCTCAGTGGATTGAGCGCGGGCCTGCGAACCAGACGATCGCGGTTCGATTCCCAGTCAGGGCACATGCCTGGGTTGCAGGCTGGTTCCTTGCAGGCTAACTACCAGCAGGGGACGCAAGAAAGGCAACCATACATTGATGTTTCTCTCCCTCTCTCCTTCCCCTCTAAAGATAAATAAATAAATAAAATATTTAAATAAAAAATAATAAATAAAAAAAAAGAGAACCAACTGTATGGGAAAACATATTTGCCAATGATACCTCAGACAAGGGTTTAATCTCCAAAATATACAAAGAACTTACATGACTCCACTCTAAGACAAGCAACCCAGTTAAAAACTGGGCAAAGGACTTGAACAGACATTTCTCCAAGGAGGACATACAGAAGATCCAGAGACACATGAAAAGATGCTCAGTATCTCTAGCTATCAGAGAGATGCAAATTAAAACCACAATGAGATACCACTGGTGAGAATGGCCATCATAAACAAAGCAAAAAACAACTAGTGTTGGAAAGGTTATGGAGAAAAGGCGACCCTGATCCATTGTTGGTGGGATTGCAGACTGGTACAACCACTATGGAAAACAGTATGGAATTTTCTCAGAAAGCTAAAAATGGACCTGCCTTTTGACCCAGCAATTCCACTGCTAGGATTATATCCTAAGAATGCTGACACACCAATCCCAAAGAACCTATGCACCCCAATGTTCATAGCAGCACAATTTACAATAGCCAAGAGTTGGAAGCAACTTAGGTGCCCATCAGTAAATGAATGGATCCAAAAACTATGGTACATTTACACAATGGAATTCTATGCAGCAGAGAGAAAGAAGGAGCTCCTACCCTTTGCAACAGCATGGAAGGAACTGGAAAGCATTATGGTGAGTGAAATAAGCCAGACAGTGAAAGACAAATACCATATGATCTCACCTTTAACAGGAAGCTAAACAACAAAACAAACAAGCAAGCAAAATATAACCAAAGACACTGAAATAGAGAACAGGTTGACAGTGACCAGAGGGGAGAGGGGAAGGAATTTCAGGGTGAAAGGAGAAGGGTTTACAGGAACAAATATAAAGGACTCATGGAGAAAAACTAAGGGGGTGGAAATGGGAGGGAGGTGGGGAGCACTGGGGGGATGGGCTGGGATGGGAGTAAAAAACAGAAAACTGTACTTGAACAACAATTAAATAAATAAATTTTTAAAAATTCAAAAACTACCACTCAATTAATCATAGTACATATACAACTCTTAGGAATAGACCTGAAAAAGATATGAAAGACTGGTACACTGAAAACTACAAAACATTTGCTGAGAAAAATTAAAGAACAAAGGAAATGAAGAGAGACTTCATTCATAGGTCAAAAGACTCAATATTGTGAAGATGTCAATTCTCCCCAAACTGACCTACAGAATTTTATTTATTTTAAGACTTTATTTATTTTATTTTTAGAGAGTGGAAGAGAGGGAGACAGAGAGGAAGAGAAACATCAGTGTGTGGTTGCCTCTCCTGTGCCCCTTACTGGAGACTTGGCCTGCAACCCAGGCATATGCCCTGACTGGGAATCGAACCAGCGACCCTTTGATTTTCAGGCCAGTGCTCAATCCAGTGAGCCACATCGGCCAGAGCTGAAGTACAGAATTTATCCAGTCCCTCTCAAAAATCTCGTCAGACATTTTTTTTCTGAAAACTAAGATGATTTTACAATTTATATGGGGATACAAAAAATGCTACACTGGTTAAAACAATACTGAAAATAACAGAAGTTGTAGAACTTAAACTATCTGACCTAAAAGATCATTATTAAATTACAGCAATCAAAATTGCATGTTATTGGTATAAAGATAGACAATACATCAACAAAACAGCATAGAATCCTAAATCCACACATTTATGGACAACTGATCTTTGACAAAGGCACAGCACAGTGGAGAAAAATAGTCTTTTCAACAAATGATGCTAGAATAACTGGATATTCACATGCACAAAAATTAACTTCGACCCATATCTCACACTACATACAAAAATCGAGTTGCTCTGACTGGGGTATCTCTGTGGGTTGGGTGTCATCCCCATAGACAGAAAGGCAGCAGGGTTTTATTCCAGGTGAGGGCACCTGCCTGGGTTGCAGGCCAGGTCCCCAGTAGGGGGCACATGAGAGGCAACCACACGCTGATATTTCTCTCCTCTTTCTCCCTCCCTTCTCTTATCTCTAAAAATAAAAACATAAAATCTTTTTAAAAAATTGACTCAAATGGATCAGAAATATAAATAAATATAAAGCCTAAAAGCCATAAAACTTCTCAAAGAAAATAAGATCCTTGTGACCTTGAATTAGATAAAGATGTCTTAGATATGACTCCAAAAATAATCTATAAAAGAAAAGCTTGATGAATTAGCTTTATCAAAATTTAGAATTTCTTTTTTTTCAAAAGACACTGCTAAGAGAATGAAGACACACCACAGACTGGAAGATAATGCTTGCAAACATATACCTGACAAAAGATTTGTACCCAGACTATATAAAGCATTCTTACAACTTAATAAGACAAACAACTCAATAATGAGATGGGCAAAAGGTTTAAGCAGACACTTCACCAAAGTAGACATACAGATGGCTAATAAGGATATAAAAATATGCTCAACATCACTAGTCAAGGAAATTTAGATTAAAACCATAACAAGATTACATTATACACCCATTAGAATGGCTAAAACTAAGAAGCCTGACCATACAAATTATTGAAAATAATGTGAAACAACTGGAACTCTCTTACACTGTTGGTGGGACCATAAAATGGTACAACCACTTTGTAAAACATTCTGGTAGTTTTTTAAAAAGTTAAACACACCTCAACCATATTATCAGTGGTAGAACTTACCCAAGTACCATAGTACCTGGACTTATTACCAGCTACTCCTCAGTACTTACCCAAGATAAAAGGCAATATATGTCTATATAAATGCTTGTACATAAATGTTCATAGCAGCTTTATTCATAGTTGTTCTAAACAACTGAAATGTCCATCAACCAGTGAATAGATAAATCAATTATGGTACATTCATGCAATGGAATATTATTTAGCAATGGAAATGAATGAACTGTTTGTACATGAAGCAATATGGGTGAATATCAAAATAATTTTGTTGAGTGAAAGGAGCAGATACAAAAGAACACTTATTATATGCTCCCATTTACATAAAACTAGAAAACGCCAACTGCCCTATAGTGACAGAAAGTAGATCAGCAGTTGCACAAGAATGAGAGAAGCAAAAAGAGACTGGAGAGAAGGACTACAAAGGGACACAAGTAAACTTTGAGAGTAATGGAGATGGTTATTGCCTTGATTGTCATCATGGTTTCATGTCAAACCTTATCAGACTGTACAGTTTAAACATGTCCAGGTTATCATATGTCAAATATACCTCAAAGACGTGTGTTTTTTTAACAAAATACACCTAAAAGTAAGTAATAAAAAGACAATCCCATAAAAGTGGCCAAGCTTTTGAACAAACATTTTACAAAGGGAGATAGAGAAATGGCCAGTAAGCACATAAAAACATCATGTTCAACATGATTAGTCATCAGGGAGATGATAATTCAAATCACACCCACTTAAATGGATAAAAATAAAGACTGACAACCCCAAATGTTGAGGAGGATTGGAAATAAAAGGAACTCTCATACATTTCTGGTGGGAGCATGAATTGTACAGCCACTTTGGAGCATATTCTGACAGTTTCTTATAAAGCAACTACACTATTACACGGCAATTCCCTGTCCAGGTGCTTACCCAAGTAAAATGAAAGTATATATCTTCACGAACTTGTATACAAATGATCATATAGCTTTATTTATAGTAGTCCAAAAAGGAAACAACCCAGATCGCAAAGTGGTGAGTAAATAGATGAATTCAGATACATTCAGACAATGGAATGCTAGTCAGTAATAAAAGGAAAGAAGCCACAACACATTCAATAACATAGATAAGTCTCAAAATCGTCATACTGAATGAAAGAATCCAGACACAAAATAGTACATTCTATATGATTCCATCCATACAAAGCTCTCAAATAGGTAAAAGTGATCTATGGAGGAAAAAAAATTAGAATAGTGTTTGCCTCTGTGTGGGGTTATGGTAGGGACTGGCTGGGAATAGGCACAAGGGAAACTTCTGGGGTGTTGATAGTGTCTTGCATCTTGATGGGAGCTTGGAGTACATATTTGCCAAAATTCACTGCATGGGCAATTTAAATGCTTGTGTTTCATGGTATAAATTTTTCCCTCCAAACCCCAAAAAGAACAATAAACAGGTATTGATCTTTAGCTAATGCTATGAGTGTTGAAGTGTTTAGGGGTAAAGTGCACTAATTAACATCTGCAACTTGCTTTGAAATGGACCATTAACATAAGGATGATGGTGCAATCAAGCAAGTAGAGTATAATGGTAGATAGGTACAAATCTTTCAATTGAACTGTATGTTGCAAAGTTTTCATAATACATTGTGAGGGAAACTAAGAAAAAAGTTGTTAGCATATAAGGGATAAAATTTTTACAAGAATATTTAAGAAGTTGGTTAAAGTTATCACTACTAATAAAGCATTAAATGCTTATTGATTCAAAAATGAAGAAACAGTTAGATCATGTCCTTCAGACTCAATTTCAGTGCCCAGTGTCACCCTTCCAGTGTGACTCTTCTTTCCCTTGGCTTTCTTAGTGCACTCCAGCATTTTCTTTTTGATCCTGGAACATGTCCATTTTGCTGTTCCTTTTACCTGCGGACACTTCATGTCTTCAAAAACCTTCATGTGGTTGAGTCCTTGTCATTCAAATCTCACCTCACTAGTGCTCCCAGCCATCACTCCCAAACATCACCCTAATTGATGCTCTTCACTTTTCTGATAACGTTTATGTGTTGTATGTTAATCCTTGTTGATTGCCGTCTTGCGTTCTAAAACAGGCATCTTCAAGGAAAGCATCAATGAGCTTAGCACACTGCAGGGCTGCTAGTTTCCCAGATTTTGGTTGACTGGCAGCAAATTTATCTGAAACTACCTGTCACTACTTGCAGGAACCCGGATCAAGAATCCTGGTTTTTTTCTTTTTTCTTTACAGTATAAACTGCTATTTTGAAATTAACTCAAGAGCATTTCCCCTCACCACTACCTTCGCTAGAGCGCCCGCACGCGCGCGCACGCACAAACTCTGACGGAGCCCTGGAACGCCAAATGCACCCCCTGAGGGCAGGGATGTGGCCAGATTTTGCTCACAGTTGTCTTCTCAGTGCCTGGGGGAACTCAGGCTCACATTTTAGTGACTCAGTGAGGCGCTTCAACCCTTCCAGTGGGGGCTGACTTCGCTCTACCTAGGCTGACATTCTTGTCTCCCCACCCTAGCCCCCGTCCAGAAGGCGCCCAGGGGGAAGGGGTCCTTTATATTTTCGTTCCCTTTTACGTGGACTGGTCTGTACGTTCACTCGTTTATAGTACCTTCGTTCCACTCTACCCCCTCCACCCAGACAGCGGGTTGTGCACCGGACTCCCCTAGCTCTGGCCCAACCCACCCCAAAGGGCCTCAGTCCCGCCCCCTTTACCGCCCGCCCCCCTCTCCAGGCCAATCAAGACCAGCAGACCGGGCGGGGCCAGGGCTGGGGCGGGGCCTCGCTTCCACACTATCCCTAGCTGCGCTCCCAGCTCCGGAAACGCGCCGCGGGGCTATTGGGCTCAACGCGGTGCGGGCGGCTCCGTGGCGCTTCCTGCCACGCCGGGCCTGCCTGAGCCGTGCTAGCGCCGCTCTGCTGAGGGCTGCGGGTCAACCACCACTGGACTAGGGTGAGCGCGCGGGCCACGGGAAGATGCGCGCGGAGCACGGGAGGGTGTGCAGTGATGGCTGATGGTTTGGGGCCGCGAGAGGATGTCCTGGAGGCCTGGGACAGTATGCGGGCCGTGGGTGAATGTGCGGGGCCGAGGTGATCTTTTGGTTGGCGGGAGGTTACGCAGAAGAACGACCCAGGAGAGTGTGGGGGTTTGAGATGAGAGCTTTGGAGAGTGTGCGGTGTTGGGGAGATGGTCAAGCCTTGTTGAGGGGGGCGTCTCCCGGCCGGCTGTAAGCTGCTGGGCCCTGGGGCCAGCAGGAGGGGGGAACGGGTCTCGAAGAGCGGGTAGGAGGCCCGAAGGCCTTCCCACGGCGGGCAGGGGACTGTGGTCAGGGGAGGGAATTCTGGACGTGTGGAAGCCTACGCGGCTTTTTGGAAGACGTAAGGGGTGGGAATGGGTCAGTGGAGGAAGGAAAGGACCCCCGCCCCAAGCGTAATGGAGGCCGAGGGGGAGGTAGCATTGAGTGGGTGTTTAAAGGTCTTCCCCCTGGTTAGGAGGAGGAGCTGAGCCGCAGTCCTGAGCGCCTGGTAAGTGAACTGGGGACGGTTCCTGCTACTGGAGTCTCTCCTTTTCTTTTGGATGCGGGTCGAGCCTCAGCAGGGACGGGAGGATGGGGGTGGGTAGACTAAAGCCCTAGGGCTGTGAGGGGGAGGGAGAAGCAGCCCTTGCTCAAGACCCTTGGTCTGAACAGAGCTTTTTCTATGGCCCTTCTAGGGGTCACCATCTCCTGTTTCAGTACCCCCCCAAGCTGCTTTGCTGCCTCCTTTAGACTATATTTGGGTGATTAATTACATGTCTTTTTCCATCCTTTTACCCCACACTCGCCTGCCGCCCAAGGTCCATGGTCCCTTTCAATCACCACCCCCCCTAAAATCCTGGCCCTCTTCCCGGAGGTCCCACCCTGTTCCAACTGACACCCTCCAGCCAGCGTTTGCCTAACCCAGCCACCAGCCCCCTCCAGTCTCCTTGGTCACTGAAATATTTCTTCAACCTCAGACCCGACATTTTTCCTTTACCAAGGGATTTCAGATGAGATTGCTAGAACAGTACCTCCTCTGGGCACCGATGCTGCCTCACCCCATCTTCGGTCCTCCCTCCCTCATTGGGCTTTTAAGTAGAAGCAGCTTGCATCGTGCCTGGCACAGTCTAGTCCATTCCCCCCAAAAATGTCCCTGGACATTTTATATTTATAAAATATAAACATTCTATATTTAGAATCCTACTGAACAGTGATTTCCAGACTTCTTTGGGTGAGAGACCCCTTGGAAAATCACTGGAAAGTATGAATTCTCTCCCCAGAAGTCTGACAGCACAGAATGGGATTTCACTCAGGAGGCTCATGGGCTAGAATGACCACGAATGACTCCAGATTCTAGATGACCCATTGCTAAAGAGGACCAGCTCTGAGTCCCAACCTGAGCGCTGGTTAGAAATGCAGACTCCTTGGCCCCACCCTTACCTGCTACTCTGCCCCTTGAGTTCTTAGCAAATCCCAAGCCAAGGTTCTAAACCACTGATTGAGCCCTAGCTCAATCTTTCTGAGCTCCTCAAATGGCCCAGGGACTCCTTGGGTTTTACACAGTATACCCCGCCCTTATTTAGATTCTTTCATATCCAGGGCAGTGTAACCTAAATGAAGTTATGCTTAAAATTTATTTTGATTTTTACTAAAATGCTATACATCCTCTTGGGGAAATGGGAACATAAACCTTTCCACAATTAAGTACAACAAACACTACAAAATCCCCTTTTGGTCTACCTTCTGGCTTTTTATTGAAGGGAAAGAAAATGGAAACCTAAACAGAGAGGGACAGGTGCCCAGGCAGAGGGAGAGAGGAAAACTAGGGAAGACAGAGACAGATGCCTCCCACCCACGCACACAGAAAAAGACATACACAGACAAAAACATCCTGAGAGAAACAGGCTTTTCCTGGTGAAACACCCTCTCCTTTGGCCCTGTAGGATTCTGCCACTTCTAGTAGCAGTCCATTTGCACAGTATAGGGTGGGCCCAAATGGGGCCTGCCGGGGATGGTGGGGGGCGCCCACATCCTGTCCACACTGGTAGAGAGCAGGCCCAGCTCCAGCCCAGGGGCTCAGCTCAGTGTCCTGGCCTTGTCTGGTTGGAGGATGGATTGGGATCATTCAGGTTGTGTTCAATCTCAGCCTGTCCTTTGGTTGAGTATTCACAACCCCAAAACACATGCTTCCAAGTCTGCTTCTGTCCCCTCAGATTATTTCAGTCCAACAGGCAGGACCTTACCTGGTTGACTCATCGCTCAGAATTGTTCCAAGATGTGATAAGCCATCCCTGTGTGTCCCTTTTGGGTAAGTCCAGTGTTTACAGACTGTGTCTGGTGGCTATGCTGTTGGGAAGCCCCATGGATGGGGGTGCAAGACAGTGAGTTGTATTGTCTCCATTGTGGAAGTGGCTATATTTTCATACATGCCAGTGTCGCCAAACTGTCTTCACCTAAAGACAGTTCTCTAAGTGGCATAGCTCAAGGGAACAGGTATCCGGTAAGGCAAGTTAGGAATCCAGGTGATCATTTGGGTGAGAGAGAAAGCTAGAGGTACCTATCTGATTAGATACTGAAAAGATAAGCCTCTTGTGTGACCTAAAAAGACACCCTCAGGACATTTTTGCTCTGGCCCAGAATACCATGAGCCAGCTGTTGTCTTCTGGGGCCTGTGGACATGCTGCTACAGGCCCTCACCTAGATACTCCAGGAAGTCCAGGCGTTTCTGGAAGTCCTTGGAAATTTCCAGAAGCTGCCAGATAGATCTAGTTTGGGTGGTCTTGCTGCCTGTCCTGGGCCTCCACTGACCAGGAACTCATGGCACCTGCCGAGAAGGTTCCTGAGCTATTTGTGGCATGGAATCAGTCAAACACTGAACTGACCTTTACTAGTAGCCAGATGTCCAGAGGAGGGGTCCTCAGCTCAAAGTTGACCAGAAGACACCCAATTCTTTACTTTTTTTTCATACAGATTGGTTCTTCTCTCCATTGAATTCAACCCTTACTTTCTGTTCTAATCAAAGTAGAATGGTTATTTTGGTTCTCTTAATGTCTCTGATTCTCTACAGAATTTATTTAACTATGTTGGTTAAATTTCACATTGCCATCTAAAGCACTATCAGGAACATTTGCTCACTCAATGAGCTCTCATGTTTTACAAAGCTAGGTTTTTCAGACTGCCAGGCAGTGTGTTAGCATGGACATGGTTTCCCTGTGTTCATGAAACAGCTGCAGTGGCCATGGCACTTGAGTAGGTTCAGGGTGGAATCTCAAGTCAGCCTGACAGGGCCCTCAGTTTCTGAGAGCGTATAGTCATTAGGCTTCACTTCAGATCTCACTAAAAGAAGGAAGATAATGTTTATGTTAAAAGGCAGAGGTTTGTTTTCCCGTATCTTTCTCCCGACTTACATTTCCTGGCTGGGTATAGGAGTGCACCTTAAGAGATTTGGGGCATGCTTTTCCGTGGTGATTTATTGTACTTTGAAGGTCGGCCTCACCTTCTATATCCATTGGGTACACTACAATGTTTTTCATATTCTGCCTGGAATTGCTTTGACCTTGATCCCCTAAGGTCCACTTTTGGAAGGCAGCAGACACTGGTTTTTTGTCACTTTGGTCACAGTGTCCAGCTTCTTTTCCAGATTAGTTCCACCATTTTAAAGTAGAACAGTTGTGCAACATGGCTTCTAAATAATCGGGTTGTCTCCAGGATTGATGGTAATTTTATTTTTAACTGCCGTGGGGGTTAATATGTATTATCTTTTTAAATGATCTATCTTTGTTTCTCCTAAAGCTTTTACCCAATATACTTGGTTAATTATGCAGAGTTTAGCTTCCTTTTGTGAAATCTGGGCTCACTTTTTCCCTCCTGTTTTTGATTTCTGTGTGTCTGTGGGCTCTGTTGCTGTGGGTAGTGATCTAAAGTATGCTCAAGTGAAGTCCCTGGGTAAGCCTGGTTCAGGTAGGGCCACTTCTGTTGCTACCTGGGAAAGAAGAGTGAATGATTCACTTGGGGGCTGTGACTCCAGGATTTCAACAGTTAATCAGGCCAAATAAGTAAAAACACTTCAGTGGGATCTGCTCAATTAAATGAAATAGTTGAAGAAGATTTGTTCAGTTAAATGTGGGAGGCTTGGAAGAACTGTGTGTGCGTGCGTGTGTGTGTGTGTGTGTGTGTGTGTGTGTGTAAGAGAGAGAGAGAAAGACAATGGTGTATGCTATAGCACAGTGAAGGTCTGCAATGGCATATTAATAGGATGACTTGAAACCAGTCCCCAAATCCATATATACCATTAGGCTGCGGGGATTCTCCATTACTGCCTCTCCTCTGCTGTTAGATGGTTGCATATTATTTCTGTCTTCTCTGGTGTGGTTCAAAAGGTCTAAAATCTTCCCTGACTAGTATGGCTCAGTGGATTGAGTGCTGGCCTGTGAACTAGAGGGTTATTGGTTTAATTCCCAGTCAGGGCACATGCCTGGTGGGCCAGGTTCCCAGTAGGGGGTGCGCAAAAGGCAACCACATATTGCTGTTTCTCCCTCTCTTTCTCCCTCCCATCCCCTCTGTCTAAAAATAAATAAACAAAATATTTGTTAACAAGTCTAAAATCCTGGGAGCCAGACCTTAAGCAAGTTACTT
This sequence comes from Sturnira hondurensis, assembly GCF_014824575.4. NCBI lineage: Eukaryota > Metazoa > Chordata > Mammalia > Chiroptera > Phyllostomidae > Sturnira > Sturnira hondurensis. Next base: position 36,761 of record NW_028084389.1, on the reverse strand, counting down.
AACCTCTTGGATCCATGACTTCTCTGTAAAATGGAGGCATGACAGTTAAATTATGGGAAGGGAGAAGTGCATTGCCAAACCTGTAGTAGGTGCTTTGTAAATGGAAGTTTGATCCCCCTCCATCTATCACTGCCCACTCAGAGCCAGAAGCTACTGCTGATAATCGGGGGTTGGGGTAACCAGGAAAGAAAAGATCCCTGTCCTGTGGGAGGTGACATTTCTCCTGAGGAGAGTCAGGTAAAAACAAGCAATTTCAGGGAATAATTCTTAGGTAGTAAAAAAGTATTAAGAGTCGATTTTGATGGGGGATGGACAGTGAAGATATTTTGGGGAGGTGACACTTGAACTGGGTCCAAATTCTTAGAAGCCACCTGTGTAATGGTCAGAGGCCCTGAGAGGTATCACCTTGACATATCTAGGAAGAATGAAGGTCAGAATATCTGGAAGGAATAACTGAGGTTTGGGGGGCAGAACATGGGTCTGGGGGGGCTGGGTCAGGGCTATGGAAGAGGTCAAGGGCTTAGGTCTCTGGCCTCAAGGCAGTGAGACAAAGTTTGTAACAGGTCATCTTTCTTAGAAGGTGAATGCAAGGCATTCTTCCCCCACCTCCATTACGTAAGTAACCATGACTAGTTTGTTTTGAATTGGAAGGCAATGTCAAACCAGACATCACATGTATAATAGGAAGAAACCAATTGCTCAGAGAGGATCCTGCTCAGGTGATCATGGGACACAGGGCTTGGCTGCTGAGTACTTTAGGCTTAATTCACACACCATAGAATCACCGGTGGTGGGTAGCTGGTTAAGGATAGGAATGGGGCTTCTGTGGATGTTGGGGCCAAAGAAAGCCTGCTTATACCTGTCCATGGCACTGACAGCCCAGGGGGACAAGCCCAGAAAGTTGCAACTCCATGGTCCTACCTCTAAGCCTTCTGGGACTACCCACACATTCCTGCCAGCCCTTCTTCCCTGTGCCTGCCTTACCCATGTGAGTGTCTCAGAATGTTGCCAAGCCTTGAGGGCCATTCCCTGTTGTCTCCTGGGCCTTAGCCCTGTCCTCTTGCATACTGACCATCTTTTCTATCCAAAGTCTACCCACATCTTAAAATTGTTGTTCTTTGCTGATTACCAAAGAAATGCAGCTTGGTTGCCAATAACTCACATGTTACAGAAACATAAAGCAGACTTTTCTAGACCCAGACTCCACCCCAGTGTGGTGCACACTGCAGTACTGAATTGCTCATTTTATCTAGTAGTCACTCTCAGTTTATTCCTTTTATCTCCTAAAAAGCAAATATATACTTAGCCACTCTCTCCCCCTTACCTACCCTCTTTTGATTTTTTAACAATCAGTTACTGTCTGCCTACGTCTTCTCTGAAGGATTCACATTTTTATAATCTGCATGTCATCCTGCTTGGCCTCCTGTTGATTTTTATTTATATATTTTTATTTTATTTATTTGTTTGTTTATCATTTTTCTGCCACCTGTTGATTTTATACCTAAGCTCTCCAGTTTTCACGGCTGCTCTAAGTTCTAGGACTTTTCAGTAAGGTCTCCAGAGCTCTGAGCTGCATTCATAATTCTCCCTCTCTCTCTTATTTTTATGACATGGGGGTTATTTAGACCCTTCCTGTTGGTTATAGTATATTGTTTTCCATCCTTTTACTTTTAACCTATCTGTGACTTTCCATTTAAAGTCTTTAAATTTCAAATAGACATCATATAGTTGAGTCTCATTTTTAAAATAGGGTCTGATAGTCTCTGCCTTTTACTTGGAATATTTAGTTCATTTGTACTTAACTTAATTATCCATATGGTTGGATTTAAGTTTATCATCTTGCTGTTTGTTTCTATCTTTTCCATCTATTCTTTTTGCTTTGTTTCTTTACTGACTGCCCCGGGTGATCACTGAGGAGGATTCTCTACCTTGATTGCTGGGACACTGAGGCTCCCCACCTTTGTGTGTCCTGGGAAGTTTTCAGCTTACAGCTTCCTGGTTGCACTTTCCTCAGTCTTTTGGAATTTCACTCTGTGCATGCTTAGTAGTCTGGAAAGACTCAAGAGGAGTCTTATGAAGACATTTTTTTGGAGCTCCTTTTTTTCTGCATAGCTTCCTCCCCCTTCTGGAACTCTGCTCTGGAACTTCCAGCTGCCTTGAACGCTGATCTATGTCTTGAAGGTACCAAGCTCTGTTTAGGTCCCCCTTATCTCCACTCTCAGTCTAGAAATTGCCTCTAGACAGAGAACTGAGACTATAATAAGGCTCACTTAATTTGTTTCTCTTCTCTCAGGGATGAGGATCCTGTGTTGTCTGCTGTCCAATGTCTAAAAACTGTTGTTTCACATCTATTTTGTACAAATTTATACTTGTTTATGACAGAACAGTAAGTCTTTCCTTGTTACACCATCATGGCCAGAAGTGGAAGTCTCCATCCCTCCTTTTAACATAGCATCTCATTTTATATGTCTTTCTTCTGGGGTATCTGGATTTTGTACTGCTTGAGCTGGTGTAAAACTGCTTCCTTTTCATTTAATTATGAATTGAATTGAATTGACCTGGCATCAGACCAGAAACTGCACTTCTGTTTCTTTGAACTCACTGAAGTACGCGGTCTGTGATGCCCACATATCTATGGTGGGATCTTCTAATTTTTCACATGTTTTGCAATCTGAAAGAGAAGGATAAAATACATATTATTTGGATACCTTATCTATTTAGCAACTAAGTGTTTGAAGGTCTTTTCTTTGATGCTTCTTTTTCTAGCTGTCTTGTTCAACTTTTCCTTTCATCAAATGTGTCACAGAAGTGTTCTTGTCTGGAGCTGACGCATGGTCACCTGGCGAATTGTTTCTTGGGTGGGGTGTGGCCTTTAAAAGGCCTTGCTGCTGGTCAGAAAGCCCTGGCTCCTGCCCTTTGTTGCCTTTCTTCTCTATGATGGCCCAGACCAGTTTTCTGTTGCCCCTACTAAGTTGGAAAAACTCTCTCACTTCATAATTATTTCTTCTGATATTCTTTTGGGGACACTTCCTTCCTGTGCAGTGTGAGTGAGCACTGACTTCTTTGGGGCTAGCTGCTGGGAGGCCTGTGGCTGGCTTGTCTCTAAGAGCCAGTCTTCCCACCATCAGCTCTCTGTCTGTGTGTGTCTTCTCCTGGCTGGGCCTGGGCTAGCATTTATTTGTTTTGTCAGGGCTCCCCCTGGCCTGCCTGTATTCATTCTTTGCCAGCCCACTTTCCCCACTGTTTGGGGTATGTTTTCTTAGGCATACCCAGGCTCTGACTTGTCACTCAGCTGCTGTGCAAAAGAAGACTCAACAAGATATAAAACCAGGGAAATGGAAGTTGCTAGTTTCATCCCAGGGGACTCAAAGGCAGGGCTGCTGTCACTCAAGGCTCTTTTTACTTCCCTAGCTCTGCCTGCCACCTGCCCCACCCTAGTCCCCCAGGTCTTTCCCTTCCTCAGGATGGAACCCCAGGAAACCAGGTCCCAACAGCCCCTCTTGAGATGCTGGAGGTCCAGGTGATCTGTGCTTTCCTCTGCTTGGCTTGGGGGTTTGTCACTGCTCCCTGGTTCTGCTCTAGCCTCACCTCTTGCCCAAGCATGATGCGAGGCAGGGCCTGAACCCCAGCGGCTCCCTTCTCTCCCTCTACTTCTCCCTCCCTTCTTCCCTCTGCTTCTCTCCCTGGACTCTGCCAAGAAATGGATGCCTACTGAGCTTATAATCCCCATCATACCACTGGGGAGCTGAGTTTCAAACCAGGAAAGTGATTTAACTGAGGTCCTTTGGGAAGACAGTAGGAGGCCAGGGCCACGGCCCAAGTCTTCTGGCACTTGGTCAAGTTCTCTTTCCAGGACTTCTTGACACTTATGGTTAGATCTCCATGTTAGCAAGGCACACTCCAGACCCTCATCTCATGTCCCTGGTATTACTGGTGCTGCCCCTGCCTCATTTTAGAATGGATGGAAGAACTGTCTATCCCTTTTAATTCTTTCAGAATTCACTAACATCTGGCAACGTGGCACACAGTACCTGACAAAAAGGAGTTATTGAGGCTGGATTCTAAGCAGAGGACACTGGCGTATTATGGGAACGTGCCATCTGTGGGTAAGGACACTCCTAGCCCTTCTACCAGCTTCGTGATTCTATGCAGCAGGAGAGGGGTAAAAGAGTGGGGTGAGGGATGGGCTGTAAGAAAATACAAGGAGTCTGCCACACGCAGCTTCTTGCAGGGTTCCCCCACAATTCCTAATGGCACAGAAAGACACCCCCTCAGTCTTTTATTAGAAAAGAAGTTGGAACAAACTGGCCACTATAGTTTAGAATACTTTTAAACCCACAAATGATATAAATTCCATGGCCATTTTATTATAGTTTACTGTTGAGAGAGAGGTTGCCAACAGCAAGCTTCTGTGTACCATCCAGCTGCACATGTGAGGTGGGGAGGGTTCTTAGAAGAGAGATTCTGGGGTCAGATGTGGAGTTGTAGAAGAGCATGGAGTTCAGTGTGGGGCCCTGAGAGTGTGGGTATGGAGAAAGGGAGAGTCAGCTCCTCAGGACAACCACCTGGCACTCTACCAGGGTGAGCCCAGAGCCTGCCTCATTCAGCCCCTGGAGGGAGCCAGGCCTTGGGAAAGGCATTTGAAATGAATGCATGACTTCCTAAGGTCACACCCAGACTTTCGGGATTGAAAGGGTTTCCCCTTTGAAGGCCCTGCCCCATTCCTGCACTGTTTGAGTGTCATCGCTTGCTGCCGCCATAACCCCTTTCATTTTCCACAAGCAGGAGTTCCTGTTTTGAATCCTATCTTGACTTCTCACCTGGTGCAAGGCCACGTGCTATTGGTATCAGACCCTTAACATGGATCAAGCTAAGTGTTGGGGTAAGTGAAAAAAAATTCTGAAGAAATGTAAGGAAGTGTAGGGGAAGCCCAGCTGAGCCTTTGGGGAGAGGGTGTGGCTGCTTCTCAGTCAGAGAAAGGGAGACCTCCTCAGGACCACTTTGGTAGGAAGTGCCCATCAGTCAGGCCCTTCTGCCCCTTCCCTCTATGGTCCTTGCTTCTGGTCGGATGGGTACTGCCTGTCGTGACTCAGTGGCCTCCAGGCCCAGTGCTCAGCAGCTCTCTCAGGGGGAAAGTGATTCTTGACAAAGAAGAATAACCTCCTTCCTTCCTCCTCTGTAGACTGCAGTGTTTTGTGGTTCTCATTTCAGAAAGCATCTCTATGAACCAACACCAGACAATGGGTGAAGACACCCAGCCACAGGAGATGGCATCCACGAGTTCCCCAAGGGCCAGTGAACCCAGCCCTGAGGGCAAACAGAATGGGGACTATGAGGGGAGGCGGGGAAGCCCTCTGAATCTGCCTGTAGAGCATCACTTTGCATGTAAAGAGTGCGGGGATGCCTTTCGGCTTAAGGTCCTCCTTGTGCAGCACCAGAGAATTCACAGTGAGGAGAAGGGCTGGGAATGTGGCGATTGTGGAAAGGTCTTCAAAGGGGTCTCAGAGTTCAACGAGCACCGAAAGAGCCATGTGGCTGCAGAGCCCCGCCCCGGCCCAAGCCGGGCACTAGATGATGCCATGGAGAAGAGAGAGAAAATGGAGAGGGAGGAAAAGCCCTTCCAGTGTGAGGAATGTGGGAAAAGGTTTAAGAAGAATGCAGGCCTCAGTCAACATCTGCGTGTCCACAGCAGAGAGAAGCCCTTTGACTGTGAGGAATGTGGGCGGTCCTTCAAAGTGAATACCCACCTCTTTCGCCATCAGAAGCTTCACATTTCAGAAAAGCCTTTTGCCTGCAAGTCATGTAGCAGGGATTTCCTGGATCGCCAGGAACTCCTCAAGCACCAGAGAATGCACACTGGTCACCTGCCCTTCGACTGTGACGACTGTGGCAAGTCCTTCCGAGGGGTCAGTGGCCTGGCCGAACACCAGCGTATCCACAGTGGGGCCAAGCCCTATGGGTGTCCCCACTGCGGCAAGCTGTTCCGGAGGAGCTCAGAGCTCACCAAGCATCGGCGGATCCATACAGGTGAGAAGCCATATGAGTGCGGCCAGTGCGGGAAGGCCTTCAGGCAGAGCTCCAGCCTTCTGGAGCACCAGCGCATCCACACCGGGGAACGGCCCTACGCATGTGGCGACTGCGGCAAGGCCTTCCGGGGGCCCTCCGACCTGATTAAACACCGGCGGATCCACAGTGGACTGAAACCGTATGAGTGTGACAAGTGCGGGAAGGCCTTCCGGAGAAGCTCGGGCCTGAGTCGCCATCGGAGGACCCACAGTGGAGCAAGACGCTGTGAGTGCAGTGAGTGTGGCCGCGTGTTCAAGAGGCGGTCTGCGCTGCAGAAGCATCAGCCAATCCACCATGAGTAGATGAGGCCCGTAGACCCTTTTCTGTCAGCGGGTTCCTGATCCCCCCCCCCCAGCCTAGAGTGGGATGGCAGAGTCAAAGGAGATGAACAGTTTTGTAGCACTTATATATATATATATATATACATATATATATTTTATTGTCATAAAGGTTGAAACAAATTTATACTGCCACCAGCAATTTATAAGTGTACATTTCCCGTTTTGCCTCTCAAGAGTAGCTTTTTCCATTTTAATTTATTTTGGCTAGTTGAACTGACATAAACTACCTTCAAGGTATTTAAATCTACAGGCCTTGAATCTGAGAATGAGAGTTGAGAAACCTGGATGTGGGGGTGGAGGAGACCTTACTGGCCCTCCCCTCTAAGCTCCCACCTCAAGGAAGCTGACCCATAGAGCTACTCAAAGATGGCACCAATATAATATGACCCAAACTTTCCTGAAGAAAAGATTACCCCAAAGTCTTTTGGCCTACTTGAATTTATAAATTTTTAGGGATATAAATAGAATACTCAAATGTGCTATAATATTTAATTTATGGATTTAGTTATACATGCATATTATAAATCACATATTATATAGAATAATATATTAATATAGAAAATATCCCTTCTTCCCCATGCTCCATTTCATATCACTCTGTTCTCACTCCTCACATGCATTTCTGACCTTACCTCTTCACCAGCCTGGCAGCCCCTTTGGGGCCATCAGTTTCAAAGCACATCCAGTGGTTTTCCATCCATTTGAGCTGCGTGCCATATAGCACTGTGACAATCCCTGCACAATGCTCTCACTAGAAGTTTCCTCCCAAGCCATAAGTACATGTAATGTTGGGACAATTTTTTTTAATTTGCCTTGTAACTCTACAACATAACCACTTAAGGTGTGACTTTTTACAATGATCTTTAAAAGCCTTTTTGTAAGCACCTAAAACTTGTTTTTGTGAGGTCATACTCCTAGGTTAATTTTCTTTTTTCTGAAACTAGTTCTATCTGTTGAGTCCCATACATATCCAAAACTAGCACTGGTTGGGGTTTGTTTCAGGCTAATGGGTATTGTCCTCAGCAGCACTATTTTCTTCAAAATTAAGTACTTGAGAGAGCATCCCCACAATAACAGGGACAAGTCAAGGACTCAAGTATAAGGTGATGCCTCCCTTTCAAGGATGATTGCCTCTTCTCATGGGACCTAGATGGTACTTCTCTAACCCTCTGTTTCTGGCTCTGTGAAATGGGGATGATCACGGGACTACCTCCTGAGGTTATGGTGACTGGGACACCACGCCTGGCATGGAGGGATGCACAGCGAAGGCCATCTGCTGTCATCATCATAGTTATTGCTGTCATGCTGCAGCTCATTAGTACCAGAACTGGGGATGGACCCAGGCCTCCTGACTGCTAGCCTTATCCTCTTTTTCTCATGCAGTGACTTAAATACTGTTTCCACTTTCTTGCATGCAAATCGTACGTTCATCTCCTTTGACCAGTTATCAAGTTACCTTGGGATATATCGACTTCATACAGCAATTCTTTCTATATTGATTGTGATTACCTCTTTTCTAATTTTACTGCTTTACTCTTTGTAGCACTTTTATTACATTTTTGTTATATAAGCTTTTGATTTTTATGTATACAAGCATTCATTGTTGCCTGTTAAGTTGTAATTTTCTTTGGTTGAGTAGTTAGATATGATGACATTTTATTCTAGAATTTTAACTACAAATGAAAAGTTGAAAGTGCTGCCCCACCAGAAGGTGAATGTCCGAAGTGGGCAGGCTGGATGAGAATGGGCTGGAGAAGCAGGCTCACTCCTCATCCAAGAAGCAGACTCTGTGCTTTTGTGTGGGCAGTACTTGACTATCCAACCTGGCCACTCAGGCGCACAAGAGAAACTTCCAGCACAAATTGGCCAGAACACTGACTGTTGCTCAGTATAGCCCTAGCCATCAGAAGCAGGGCTGGGCCTCACCTAGATCAACGGGGTGGTCCAAACTTGGTCTTGGCAGCAGCTGGCCATCCTTTGAGCTCCTGGGAGCCTTAGCCGTGACTGACGTGGATTCAGCGCCTGAGCAGCAGATCCACCTAAGAGACATCTCCAACACGAGAAGACTGCCCTGACAATGATGTCATGGGAATTGCATCCTCCTCTTAGTGAATGACTTTGGAACAAGAAAGAGGTTGATTTGGTGGCTTCCACTTTGGGCAAGTAGGGGGAAATTCACCCACATGTCCTAACATCACCTCCTGCAGCCACACCTAAGAGGAGCAACAGAGCAAAGGCTCAGAGAGAAACCATGCCCCTCTGATGACCTGCATGTCATGGTGATAGAAGCTGGCCACACCAGGCCTGGGCTGTGACAGCAGCTGTGCCCAGGAGGGGCAATAAAACAAGGATTTGAAGGGCAATAATGCCCTTCTGATGGCCCATGTGGCATAAAAATAGAAGCTGGTCATTCTGGGGCTAGGCTGCCACTTCCAGCAGCCTCACCCAGGAGGAACAGCAGCAAGGGCTGACCAGGAAGCTGGCCCTTCCTGCAGAGCCCACATGTAGAAGGTGGCCACACTGGGGCTGTGGTGTGACTTCCCAGCAGCTGGGGTTGGGGGTGGGGGCACTAGAGGGCCTGGAGAGGAAGTGTGCCCTTCTGATGGGCCCACCAAGGCTGAGGTGAAACTTCCCAAAAGCCCTGATCCTGGGAAGCAGGGTCCCATGATGACCCCTATGACCTTAGCCAGAAGGTACTCTGGAATGGCCTTCAGGCCACACCAGTGGCTCTCTGCGGCGTCTCCATCCTAAGCCCCGGGCTGGAGAGCTGCTGACAGCACTTGTTACATAGCAATTCCTCTGTGGGCTTCAGTTCTTGTAGTAGTCATGAATCTGTGTCTGGATCACTGCTTCCTTCTTTTCAGCAGTTTTTATCTTTTCAAGCTGTTACAATGTATTTGATACAAGTGCCATTTGGTGAGGAATGGTGATATCCACAGGAGGGGAGAGGCAAATCCGGCACCTGTACCTGCGAGTACTCTGCCCTTTCTTGCCCATTCAAAAGGCATTTGTTGGGTTTTATGAAGGATCCAGATGCAGTATTAACTCAAAAATTCGCATCATCATCACTGCTCTGTTTTCTCCAGCCAGGACATGACATCCTGGCATCCTATCATGCCCTCCTTTAATTTTTTCCATTCTCTCAAATCCTTTTCCAGAGTTAACACTAAAGACCACATCTTTTTCATTGGCATGTTTGCGGGTAGAGTCCATGCTCCAAACACAATCAGTCTGTGGCTTTCTCATGTGTCCTGTAGTTGTACCAAGTTCCATTTTTGCCTCTGGTAACTTGGGGGTGGATTTCCTGGGATTCTCTAGGTATACTGCTTTGTCAGATGCAAAATGTGACCAAGCTTTCTGTTGTATGTGCTTGTCTATGCATTTGTGTATCTACCTCATTTCATTTTTCTTTCTAATCACGTGGACCTTTTGCAAGGGAAATGAAGAGCAGTTGAGTTACATAGAGTGCTAGCTGTCATTAGAAATATATCCTTATATTCTGAATGAAGCCCTCCATTGGTTTTATTAAAGTTTTGAATACTTGCTGAATTTTTCAAGAAAAAGTAATTGTTTACCATTTTTGCTGCTTGAGATTTAACTGTTGATTACATGTGTCATACCCACCCTCAGATTTACAGAATGAGCCCCATGTGATTACAATGGGCATCCTTCTCACATGGTGTTGCATTCTAAGTGCCCCTGGCTTGGGCCTTATTGTGTGCCATGTGACCCTCAACCCCCTTCTAGACCACAATAATTAAACCACAACTAACCTCCTGACTGAAGGGCAGCAACTGATTATCAGAGCTGGCTGCAGATGACAGGCTAGGCCTTTCAGGTCCTGCAAACAAGGAAACTAGTTTCCTGTTGATGTGGGAAGAAAGGGAAGGAGTGCATGGTATTTAGCAGAGTTATGCAGCACTGGCTTAAAGATCTGTGGGATCCAGCTGGGCACCCCAGAGCTGCCTCAATCCCTGCACCCTGAGGAAAGCCTGGTCTCCTTATGTTCTTGGATTTCTGAGGACTGACCTCATTGGTCCACTTGAGTCCCCACTGTAGACTTCCTTGACTTAGCCTGCTCAAGTGGGTCTCTGCTTTTTGCAGTCTGTCAAGAGCCAATTTATCATGTGGTTCCTTCCTGAGAAGCATCACATGGCTGTTTCCTTGTGTTCTTCCTGGCCCAAGTCCCACCTGACTGTAATAAACACCATTTAAATGTGGTACTGTATTCTGTTCTCTAAGATGGGTTAAAAAAATCCTATGCCTTCTAATGTCAGTGAGTTTGACCAATGCTTTTCTGTCTGGATATCATTCCAGTACTGACCCAAAGTTTGCCCCGTGAAATGAGTTAAGTTCCCCACCATGTTCTTCATTTTGGAAGTGTCTCCTTACTTCCGACAAGTCCATCAGATGAGGAATTGATAACTTCTCTCTTAGTATGTATACTTACATTTTGTAATTGTTATTGCATCAGTTTGAGTGTTTACTTTCAAAAGTCAAAATGGTCTCTATAAACTTAGCCTTCAACGGTATTTGCATATTGAGAACAGTAGGTATGTCCTGCCCCAGTTTGGATTTGGGTTGTTGGCACTCTTTTCTCCTTCCTCCCAGTCTCTTTAACTTGTATGTTTTATGGCACTTAATTATAATCAGCCTTGCACTAGAGCTTCACCCTCCCTGCCCTCCTCCACCCATTAGATTGTGAGCTCTTAGAAGACAGGGGTGGTCCTTCATGTATGATTCCCCTACCCGATCTAGCACAGTGCCTTGCATCAAGTAGATTTCAATAAATATATGTTAAATGGCTTTGGTGTCCTTAACTTATTTTGTCCAAGCTTAGTTTATCAGTTGTTTCCTTGCCTTCATGTTCTGGAGTTCTCCCCACACCTGGGGTCCAGGTGCTATTTTGGCCTCTACTTCCTGGACACTCAGGGGAGAGGAGAGGCCCTGATGAGGGAGGGCTGGTTTTTCTGGAAGTTCGAGCTCCCCCCTTGGCAGAAGGGTCCTGTTGTGCAGCCAGTTGCCTTCCCCCACCCCAGCTAGGGCTCTTCTCTGAGTCTGAAATCCAGGTGGGAGCAGAAGACCAGGCTTGACCCTGAGTTCCTTTCCTACTGAGTGAGAATGGGGTGACATAAATGGTTTCTGGGACTTGAGAATCGGCCAACCTCTCTGGGCTGAGTAGGGTAGAAGTGGGAAGGTCAGTCCTCTTGGTTGCCAGTGGCTGCCCTCTCTCTAGTGACCATTATCTTTTAAAAGGCAGGTAATGAGGAGAGGGCTCTGGCTTCCTGACTCCCAAATGCAAATGGATCAGCTGTGGAGTCAGTTGTATGGTCCTAGAAGGACAAGTGCAGAGTAGGCTCCAGGAGTGCTTGGGTTGGGCCCCTGTTGTCTATGATGTACCCCAACACAAGAAAGCAGCATTGGAAAGGAGCATGACTTCCCCCCTCCCCAGCCACCAACCCTGTCTTTCTAAGTTCCCAGGTAAGGAGGAGCGTGTCACCTTTCCTTCGGGATCCCATCCTCATCACTGTCAGTTGACAGTTTCTAGGCAAGGGGTGTGACAGTGCCTTGTTCCACACACAACCCAGCCATCTCTGCTTGCAAGCCAGATGCTTGGGAAAGAGCCATTCATTTGTTTTGCCAATTTTGTGGTGTGCTCACTATTGACAATTCCCACCTATTTTTCTTTAAAACATGCAAACTCTTCTGGTAAGCTTTGGTTTTACAAAAGTCAAGGCCACAGGTCCACTTGGATACCTAATGCCAGGGGCCAGGGAAGGGGACAGCCTGGGGCTTCTCTCTTGGGGCCCCATAGGCCTCTAGTAGGGGTTTGAGAATGTTCTAGTGGCTCCACCTTCTGGAACCTTGTAGCTTCTCCAATACCACCCTCCTCTGAGCAACACCCCCCAGAAGTCTTGCTGGCTTGGGAGTTCAGTAGAGCCTCATCTTGTTACCCTAGTCCAGGCTCCCAACCATGACCCTCTGCCCCAACCCACTTCTGTCCATTTTGTGGCCCACCTGGGAGGGACCACTGACATTGTCTTAAGTCTGTGCAGGCTGTTATAACAAAATTACAGCAAGTCAGGTGATTTATAAACAACAGACATTTATTGCTCACAGTTCTGGAGGCTTGAAGTCCAAGATGAAGTTACCAGCAAAGCCAATGTCCAGTGAGGACCTGTTTCCCAATTCATAGATGGCTGCCATTTTGCTGTGTCCTCACATGGGAGGGATGGGAAAACTCTAGCATCTCTTTTAGGGCACGAATTCATTTCAAGGGGGCTCTACCCTCATGATTTAATCACTTCTCAAAGGCCCCATATCCTAATACCACAACCTTGGGGGGGGTAGGATTTCAATGTTTGAATTGGGGTGGGGGGACACAGACATTCAGTCCATAACAGGCATGTAGATAGAATGGGGGCTTCTGCTTTGAAGCAGACTGCATTTTAGCTTAGTCTCCTCCCAACCCATTAGCCTCAAGTTTCCATCACCAGCCCCTCCAAGAGCATCTGCTATAGCCTAGGTCATCATCAGAATACTGGGCTAAAATGTATTTCATTCAAATGGCTGACTGCTGGGGCTGCCACTGGCCTCCCATTGAACTTTAGCCTGAAACCAAGACACGTGATGAGAGAAAGAAGAAAGAAACATGGCAAGGGGCCTCTGCCCACCATTAACAGAAGTGAGAGTACTTAGGCTTCTTTTGGATTTCTGCATTTATGAGTTTTACTTATACATTGGTGAGCTATTTGAATTTTTGCCCACTGAGTACTTAATGACTCAGGTACCTTTTATTTATCAATGAGCACCTTTTAATTTATTACTTTAATTAAAAGATATTTAATGTGTGTGTGTGTGTGTGTGTGTGTGTGTGTAATACATACAAATGTCCCCCACCTCCAATTTTTTTCAGGACAGAAAATTCAGAAATACTTTGTTTCCTCACCCTTACCCCTTTTCTGACCTTCACTCAAGAAGCATTTATTGAGCTCCTGCTGTATGCTAAGCTCCAAAAGCAAATGATATAACCCCTGCTCTCAGACATAGAGCACCAGAACAAGACAGACATGCAGCCAAAATGTCACAAGTGGGACCTATGTTCTTAGCAAGCTAGACTGCTAGGATTGTGCACTTCGGTGGATGCAGTTATACTTCATTACACTTCAATTTTTAAAACTACAGAGCCAAACACACAATATTAGTAAATGAATCCCCCCACCCTCCATGTTCAGATCCTGCTGGTTATACGTTCCTCCATGCTCTGCCTCCGCTGAGAGGGGGCCACTCCCTCCTCCCTGGTGCCCCTTATGCTTTCAGACCCAACCTCATTGCCTAGGAGTGGCATGCACCCCCAGACTGGGAGCCCCTGAGGCAGGGTGGGTGTCCTGAAAGGTGTCCAGAAAGGTGTCCTGTGAGTAGGTGGGAGGACTCAGCTCTCCCATCCCAGGGCTGAGCCCTGGGGACCTGACTGAACAGTATGCAGCCTCAGCCTGGGTCTCCCCTTCCCTCACCCCTACCTCAGGGAAGGACCAGTCAGGACTTGGCTGTCCCTGGCTCCTGGGGGACCTGTACTCATAATCTGGAGTCCATGGTGGTGCCCATGATGCTGCTCAACCTGGCAGAAGTAGACAAGAAGCTGGTGGGCAACTACACAGAACTGAGAGACTGGTGCACCCAGAGGATTCTGAAGCATATCCAGGTGGGGGCAGGAGGCTGATGCCAGCTGCCAAACAAGGCCTGGACATTGGGGAGCAAGGCAACCTGCACCCCCACCCCTCAAAGCTCCTCCTTTGCCCACATCCACCCCCCAACCTGGGCCCTGCTGGGCCCCTTCACAAATGGGGAGACACAGGGAGGCTGGGCCAGGGAGAAGTGAGGCCCAAGACCCTAAAAAAGGTAGAAGGCCCAGGGAGCTGGATGGGACCAAGGAGAGGAGGGAGGGTACCAGGCATGTCAGAGAGCAGGAAACCCAGAATCAAGTCCTTCCAGGCCTCTGTGTGTTCCAGGACAGCCACTTTGGTGGCAGTGGTAGGATCTCTTGGTCGGAGATGGCAGGTGAGTGGCAGGTGCCTGGAGAATGGGGTGCAGCCTCAGCCTCAACTCAGAAGGCCCCTCAAGATCAGGAGCTGCCTGCACACTGGATGGCTAAATGGGATGGGCCTACTAGTTGGGGTGGGGACTGTTGACTCCGAACTTCAAGAAGCTTCACATCACCAAGCCAGCTACGGAATGGTATGGAAAGGCATGGAAGACACATTTAGCCAATGCTACATGGCCAAGATCAACAAAACCCAAATCTCACTATCAGAAAATGAATTTCTGAGATTCAATAATAAGTCTGAAATTTATCTTCAAAGATACCTGTTATAATTTAGTTTTCCATTGTCACCTCCCACTTTCAGGGTTGGCCTTCTGGTGCAGAAACTCTGGTCCTAGCCTGTCCCTGACTCTTTGGGTCCCTGTGTCCTTACCCTCTTTGCACTGGCTGCTGCATAATGACACCTGATGCTTTTCAAGAAGTTCGCTGCAGTTCAAAAGGAAGGTTTCAGCACCTTGTTTTCCAGAAAGAACTTTGTACCCTGGATTAACAGTTTGGTCAAATCTCAAAAACCCTTTGTCTTTAGTTACTGAAAATAGTCAGCGCCTATAGCAGTACTCGCAACAAGATTTCCTTTACATTTTTCAGCAACTGTTTTCCTGAAGTATTTTGTAAAGTATGGTTTGAAGTTAATTTAGGTGAGATCAAAATGTGTTTTTAGAACCTCATTTTTCTCTAAAACTTGATTCTTTTCTTCATATGTTCACATTAGTATTTCAAGATCAGAGATGATTTATAAAAGACACAATTGTATACAACTTGGGAGATTTTTCTCTTCGAGGTTCTGCTTTATTTCATTCTTGCAAAATGAGAATTCCCCATAGGACTTTTTCTGAAAACATTCATGACCTAAAAGGAACCAAACAACTGAATACTAAATTCCATTCCTAAAGTGCTTTTACATAATTCTCCAAATGCCATGGCCAGACAAGATTCATCCTCACTCATGTAACTCAGAGCCAAGCAGCTGGGTTGTTGGGGCAGTTCTACTTCACACAGTCACTCAGAGACCCGAGCTCCTTACATCTGGTTTCTCCTCTCCCCTACAGCAGTGCTTCTCAAGCCATCTGTGGTAAAAGATCAGTTTATATCCCCTGATCCAATGCAGACCAAGACTTTTCTAACAAACTATAAAGATATAGTGATACTGAATTTCTATAAAAGCTTCACAACACTTCCTCCTGATATCTGTACTAGCCTCATCATGGACCGCTAATAGATGGCTAGTGGTGCAGAGACCATGCCCAGGAGCTGAACTTTAAGGGCATTGCATCAACTTCGGAGTCAGCCCCATAAAGGTCAAATCTGTGCCATACCCCACTCCACACCAGCATTTCAGTGGCATTTTCCTGATCACTAGGGTAGTCATGTTGAACACCTTTTAAAATATATAGAGAGAGATCATTAGCATTGACACTTTTGCAAACTGCTTGTTCAAATTCTTTGTTATTTTTCCAATTGACTTATAGTTCTTTTCATATATTTGATTTGACCTTTAATTTTTTAACCCTTCATTTGTCATACATGTTGCATATGCTTTCTTTCACACTGCTATTTATTTTAATTTTGTTTATAGTGCATTTATTGTGATACAGAGGTTGTATTTTTTATCTTGACGATGTCAAATGTATCAGTTTTCTTTTATGGTGTCTGTACTTTGTGCCTCACTTAGTGACACCTCCCGTCCCCTCCCTCTTCTCTTCTCTCTCAAATCAAATAATATATGCTCAGGCAAGGATTTTTCTAAAAAGCCATGTGGGCCTGATACAGTTTTCAAGGCTTGATCTTTGACTATCTTTACATTCTTCTACAGATATTAGTTTATTCTGATTTTATGCTTTTTAAAAAGATTTTATTCATTTATTTTTTAGAGAGAGGGGAAGAGAGGGAGAAAGAGAGGGAGAGAAACACCATTGTGTGGTTGCCTCTAGCGCACCCCCTACTGGGGACCTGGCCCTCAACCCAGGCATGTGCCCTGACTGAGAATCAAACTGGTGACCCTTTGGTTTGCAGGCCCACACTCAATCCACTGAGCCACACCAGCGAGGGCTGATTTTATGCTTTTTGACAAATTATTATAATTTGTTTTCCTAGAAAATCATCTATTCTATCTAGACTTTCCAATGTATTTTTATAAAGCTCTATATGATATTCTCTTACATTTTTAAATAAAATTGCCTCTGCATCTGAAATTATACAGCACCCTGTTTCTTATGAAACAAATTTCTTTCATAAGAAATTTCTTATGAAATTCAATTTCTCCAAATTTCTCCAAAATTGCCATGATTTTGTGCATTTTTTATTTTGGTCTTCCAACTATTATGAATTTTTTGCTTTTATTTTTCTTCATTAATCATTATTCTCAGTATCAGGGGCTTTACTTTGGTTTGTAAATTCTGATTTTAATACTCTGCATTCCATATATGATTTCTGCTTTTGGACTTGTCAGGATTTTCTTTTCTTTTTCGTTTTTTTTTAAACATATTTTATTATGTCATTACAGTTATCCCAATTTTTCTTCTTTGCCCCTCTCTGCCTCGTACCCACCTTCCCTCCAGCAATGCCCTCCTTAGTTCATGTCCATGGGTCGTGCATATAGGTTCTTTGGCTTCACCATTTCCTATACTATTCTCAACACCCCCCTGTCTATTCTGTACCTACTAATTATGCAGTTTAATCCCTGCACTTTTTCCTCCATTCTCTCACTTCCCCCTTCCCACTTCCAGTTGATAACCCTCCAAATGATCTCCATATCTATGATTCTCTTTCTGTTCTGGTTATTTGCTTTGTTTGTTTGGGGCTTTTTTTTAGATTCAGTTAATAGTTGTGAATGTGTTGCCATTTTAATGTTCATAGTTTTGATCTTCTTTTTCTTAAATAAGTCCCTTTAATATTTCATACAATAAGGGCTTGGCAGTGGTGAACTCTTTCAGCTTCACCTTGTCTTGGAAGCACTTTATCTGCCCTTCCATTCTAAATGATAGCTTTGCTGGATAGAGTAGTCTAAGTTGTCGGTCCTCGCTCTTCATCACTTTGAATACTTCTTGCCAATCCCTCTTGCCTGCAAAGTTTCTTTTAAGAAATCACCTGATAGTCTCGTGGTTACTCCTCTGTAGGTAACTCTATGCTTTTCTCTTCCTGCTTTGAAGATTCTCATTATCTTTAACTTTGGCATTTTAATTATGATGTGTCTTGGTGTGGGTCTCTTTGGGTCCAACTTGTTTGGGACTCTCTGTGCTTCCTGGACTTGCATGTCTATTTTCTTCACCAAATTAGGGAAGTTTTCTTTCATTATTTTTTCAACTAAGTTTTCAATTTCTTGCTCTTCCTCTTCTCCTTCTGGCATCCCTGTGATTCTGATGTTGGCACATTTGGAGATGTCCCAGAGTCTTCTTATACTGTCCTCATTTTTTTGAATTCTTGTTTCTTCTTTCTGTTCTGGTTGAATGTATATGTCTTCCTTATGTTCCAAATCATTGACCTGAACCCCAGCTTCCTTCCCTTGACAGTTGGTTTCCTGTAGATTTTTCTTTATTTCACTTAGTGTAAACTTCATTTCTTCTTTTATGTCATTGCCATAGTCAGTGAGTTCTTTTAGCATCTTGATCACCAGTGTTTTGAACTCTGATAGGCTGGTTATCTCTGTTTTGTTTAGTTCTTTTCCTGGGGTTTTCTTCTGTTCTTTCATTTGGGCCATATATCTTTGTCTCCTCAATTTGGCAGACTCCCTGTGTATGTTTCTGTGTACTAGGTAGAGCTGCTTTGACCCCCTGTAAGAGGCACCTGTAAATTTTGTGGGATGGAGCCTTAGGTGATCACAGGGTGGGGCAACCTGCTTCTCTGCTTTGTGGCTCTTTGTGGGGAGAGGGCTCAGAGAGGGGACTGTGCCACTGCCTGGCTTCTAGGGGTTTGCCCAACACCCCATTTCCAGTCACTTCACCCACTACCTGTGTGCAACTGACACCCTTCCAGCTGTTGCCTTGGTGTTGAATCCCAGAGTGGGTGGGTTTGCATGTGTTTTAAGAGAGTGTGGGCCCTTTAAGCAAAGTTTCCTGAAAATCCAGCAGTTTCTTCCGCCACCCCAACCCCCAATGGTTTGTACAGCCAGAAGTTATGGGGATTTATCTTCCTGGCACTGGAACCCTAGGCTGTGCATTTTGGCCTGGGGCTGGAATCACTGACTCCCAAGGTATCCCTCCCTATTTTTAGGCACCATACGTGTATGTGGGACCACCCATGCCCATTCCACCACCATTGCTGCCTCTCCGTGCCACACTGCGTCTCCTTTCCTCACCGCCCCATCTCTGTGTCTCCACCCTCTTACCCATCTGGATGAATGTGGTGTCTTTAAACCTGTGGTTGTGAGACTTCCATACAGTTTGATTTTCTGACAGTTCTGGGTATTATTTGTTTTGAGATTTAATTGTAATTCTACTTGTGGTTTTGTGAGGAGGCAAAGTGGGTCTACTTATATCTCTATCTTGACTGGACTCAGGATTTTCTTTGTAACCAAATGCATAATTGGTTTTGGATAATGTTCCATATACTTCTGGGAACAATCTGTATTATCTGATGTTGGGTGCAGTTAGTTATACACAGTGTATATCTTAGGTCAAGCTCATGATTTGTTTTATTCATATCCTCTATATTCTTATTTATTCTTTGTCTCCTTGGTCTGTCAATTCCTGACAGGTATACAATGAGTATCTTCTACTCTAATAATGTCAATTTCTTTTTGAACTTCTATAAGTTTTTTGCTACACATATTATAAAGCTATATTTGGCACAAATGTTTAGGTCTGTTATAACTTCTTTGGGCTTGTGTCTTATTTATAAAAATATTCATATTTGTCCTTTTGGAAACTTTTTGCTCTGTTTTCTATTTTACATGATAATAGTATTGTTCTACCTGCTTTTTGTTCTTTTGGTATTTTCTTGGAACATTTTTTATAAATTTATTTTGACCCTTCTCATGATTTGTTTTGTAATAAGACCCTGAATTTGTTGGAGGTAGCAATGTGCCAAGTTTCAAAACTACACTTCCCAGCCTCCCTTAGAGATAAGAGTGGCCAAAGAAATGAGTGTGGAAGTTATTGGAAAGGCATTGGATTCTGGAAAGTTCTTTACAGTCAGATGAATTACTGGGAGCTGCTTCCTTTTGGTCCTCTTCTGCCCCTTTCTTTTTCTCCCAACTCGGAGCATATATGTGATGGCTGGAGCTCCAGCAGCTATATTGGCACAGTAAGAAAAATGCTAACAGAGTTATAAAGTACTTTCTTTTGAAATATTTGAGCAACTAACTAAAATGAGCAACTGCTTACTCTCAAATATTTTAATACATGACAAAAATAAACTCTTTGTGTGTAAACAACCCTAGTTGCATGTCTGTTATTCCATCAAACACAGTTCTTATGTTCCCATGCCTGTGGAGTAAACCAGAGTTATTAATATTTTGTCTATCCTTCTAGAGATATTCTTTTTACTTTCATTATTCTAAGTAAATTTTACTTTTAATCATGGAAATTCCTAGACATACACAAAATAGGAAATAGTATAATTAGCCTCCATATACCCATCATCCAGCTTCAACCACTATATGTCAGTAGTCTATGCATGTACATGCACACACACATTCTTGTTTTAAACAAATGCCAGCATACTATTAACAATGTATGCTGGGGATGGCTCCATGACAGTACATAGTTTCTTCATTCTCTTTAATGTCTATCTAGTATTCTTTTATCATTTCACACATATGCAAATATATCTGTAGAATCAATTCCTAGATGAGGAATTGCTGGTGCAAGAGGTACCATATTTAACTATGTATAATGCACACCATGCTTTTGGTCCAAAATTTGAGGAAAAATATGTTTTTATTTTTTAAACTCAATTTCTTATTTATTTATATTTAGATACTTGGTTTTTGTATAATAAAAGAATTATGGCAAATATTTTTTAACATATTATGGTCCAAGAAATTTTATGTAACAAATAATTACAAAACACAAGAACAGATACAAGATATTTCAGGCACTACCCATGTATAATGTGCATCCTTATTTTCCCCTCAAAAATTTGGGCAAAATAGTGTGCACTATACATGGCAAAACATGGTATATGCATTTGTAATTTTGATAGAAGTCACCAAATTACCTGCATAGAAGTTGTGCCAACACCAACTCCCATCAGCCATGTAAAAGAGTGCCTGTCTATCCATGCCTTCACTACCATAGCGTGCTAGCAAACTTTTCTACTTTTGCCAATCTGATAAATGAAAAAAAGGTATCTCACTGTAATTTTAATTTTGATTTATCTTATTCAGAAATCATTTGTATTTCTTTCCTGTGAAATGTACTCATAGCTTTTGCCCATTTTTCTACTGATTCTTTGGTATTTTTCACAGTATTTTGTAAGAGCAACTTAGTTAATAGGAAAATTAGCCTCATCTCTGATAGAAATTGCAAATAATTTTTCCAGCTTTTGCTTGGACTTTGGTAACAGTAATTTTGTATTAAAGAAACTGTTTTTGCCCTGGTTGGTGTAGCTCAGTGGATTGAGCACTGGAACCAGACAATCTCGGTTTGATTCCCAGTCAGGGCACATTCCTGGGTTGCAGGCCAGTTCCTGGCAGGGGCCAGTTCCCAGCAGGGGATGCATAAGAAGCAACCATACATTGATGTTTCTCTTCCTCTCTCCTTCCCTTTCCCTCTAAAGATAAATAAATAAAATATTTTTTAAAAATAACTGTTATAAAAGATCTTCTGTCCTCCAACATTACATTTTAAATCTACTATGGTTACTTCTAGTATTTTTATTGTTTTATTTTTGTAATCTTTACATCTGATCAATTAGAAATTTAGTTTGTTGTATATTGTGAGGTAGATATTCAAGTTTGTATTTTCCCCAACATCCACCTAGGTGTCCCAGCACCATTTACTGAGTAATCCATGTTTCCTCCAGTGAACTGAAATAATATTTTAATCATCTATTAAATTCTTCTTTGTACTATTTTTTCTATTGTTCTGTCATTATATTACTACACCAGTACAACACTGATTTTTTATTATTATATCTTCATATCTGATAGGACTATCTCCCTTTCATTACTTTTTCTTTAAGAATATTTCTGGGGTTTTTAAGCTTTTGGTTTTTTAGATTAATATTAGAATCATCTTGACAAGTTCCCCCAAAATTCTGTTGTTGCATTTTTGATATTGTATTTAATCGATAGGTTGATGTAGGGAGATTTTGCATCTCTTTTTTAAAGATTTTATCTATTTATCTTTAGAGAGGAAAGGAAGGAGAGAAACATCAATGTATGGTTGCCTCTCGCAAGTCCCCTGCTGGGAACTGGCCCACAACCCAGGCATGTGCCCTAACTGGGAATCGAACCGCAATCGTGTGGTTCGCAGGCCCGCGCTCAATCCACTGAGCTATACCATCTAGGGCGAGAGATTTTGCATCTTTACAAAGTTAAGTTTTCCTGTCTGAAAACATGGTAGACACTTGCATTCATTCAAGCCTATTTCATGTCCCTGAGGAACATTTTTAAAGTTCCTTTACATGGATCTTACATATTTCTTGTTAAGTTTATTTCTAGATAGTTTATATTTTTTGTTTAATGGAGTCCTTTATTATATCTTCTATCTTGTCATTTATCTAAATTATTTTGTACCCAGCCAATTTACTGTATTCTCCTTACTCTTTATGAAATTTTTAAAGGTAGATTTTTGGGGGGGATTTTTCAGATATGGAGGCATATCATCTGCAAGAAACCATCATCTTAATTCTCCTTTCTTAATGTTTAAAACTTTCAAATTTTGATGTACAGCATGGATGCAGAGAAAGGTGTAAATCATATGTTTTACATGCATTTTCTGCACTTTATATAAAGTAAATGTACTCTTATAACCATCCCCAGGTCAAAAACTAGAGCCTCGCCCTCTAATTCTGGCATGTCTCCCCACAATCACCTCCCTCTGCTTCCCAAACTTCTATGGAAACCATTTTCTTGCTTTTCATCAGAGTTTTGCCACCTATACATACATATATCAATAAATAATATGACTTAATTTTGCCTGTTTTTAAACTTTATATAAATCAAAGTATAATTGATGTATTCTTCTGTGTTTTGGTTCTTTCTTTCAACACTATGTGTTTAAAATTCATCCATGTCATGGTATATATAGTTTATTCCTTTACATTTTGGTAGATATTTTACTGTATAGCTTTATGACAGAGCATTTATTTATTATATTTCTGTTTGATATCTGGGTTGTTTTCAGCACCCAAATGCTATGATGAAGCATTGTATGAGAGTTTTGTGGCTGCCATAATGAATTACCACAAACTTGGTGGCTTATAGCAACAGAAATTTGTCTCACAGTTTTGGAGGCCAGAAGACCATGATCAAGGTGTCAGTGTGTTCACACTTGCTTTTAAGGTTCTAAGGGTGAATTGTACTCTGCTTCTTCCAGTTTCTGGTGGATACAGGAGACATTCTCTTGGCTTGTCTGCCTCTCTGATCACATGGCCTTCTCCTTTTCTGTCTGTCCCAAGTCTCCCTCTGCTTGTCTCTTATAAGGACACTTGTCATTGGATTTAAGGCCCACCCAGATAGTGCAGGATGATCTCATCTCAAGATTCTTAACTTCATCACATCTTCAAAGATCCTTTTCCTAAATAAGGTCACTTTCACAGTGTCTGGGGGTCAGGGTGTGCACATATTTTTGGAGGAGCCACTATTAAACCCATTGCAACCATTTACACTTGTTTCTTTAGTTTGTGTACTTGGCAGTGGAATACTGGGCCACAGAAGAAATATGCCTTCGATCTTCCTGCAAAATGCCAACCTGTTTTCTAACACAACCTCATCAACAGTGTGTTAAAGTTTTTCTATTGCTGCTCAGCCTTGCCAACTCTTAGAGTCATCAAACTTTTCAGTTTCTGCCAAACTGGTGGGTGTGTAATGGTATCTCATGGTAGCATTAACTTACAATTCTGTAATGACAAATGAAGTTGAACACCTTTCATATGTTTGTGGATCTTTTGTGTTTTCAAGGCTTTGGCTCATTTTCCTATTGTGTCATTTGTCTTTTTCTTGTTATTTTCTTCCTTCTCTCTTGTAGTTATGAGAACATTTCCAGTCATGTGTGTTTCTTTTCTCTTCTCCAAATCTGCCATCCGAATCTCTCAGGTGGCCCACCCTAACCAACACCTATAGGAAAGATCATTCTGGGAAGTGTAGTATAGGCTACCCAAGTTGAGAGATCACAGAGTCACCCCAATTGTTTTATTTAACTCTCCTCAAATTACTTAGTTTGCATGTACCATCTGTTTCCTGTCAGGCTACTGACTGATTCATATGTGTAGTATTTTTTTTAATCATTCAATAAAATGTTCTCCAGTTTTCATCATGTTATTGTCTTTGAGCCATGGGTTATTTAAATATGTATTTTGTTATTTCTAAACATGAAGCTTTTCCAGGTATCTTTTTGTTATGAGTGTAAGCACCCCCTGGAACACATCTGTAGGTGAACAATTTGGGCCTGATACATAGGGAGTTGCAAGGCATCTCAGAAAGAGTATATTAGAAAGACCCTATTATAACATTTGGGCTTTGGCTGGGTGATCTTGGGGAGAGTCCAAACAAGTGAGGGTTTGCTGTAAATGCTGTCAGAAAGCAAAGGCAATTCTCTGATCAGAGATCACAATCCATCTTCTCTATAGAGAGGGAAGACTACTGCCAGGGTAAAGATGTGGCTGGGAAAGAAGCAAGAGAAAATATTTGGTGCTTGTGGGTTAGACATTGACCTTGGTTTTATCTGTGCTTAGAAAACATCATGAACTGGCCTTGCTTTGTTTCATTTTAAAGTAACCTTTTCTGAGGTTGGTATTCTGTGAGACTGTTTATGCCCAGCAAAAGAACAATATAACCTAGCTGTGAGAGCCAGGCCATCTTGCAGATGGCAGGGGCTGCTATTTTGTTCTTTTTTTATCCTTTCTCATGGATTTCTAGCTTAATTACCCTGTGGTCAGAGATTATGCTCTGAATAATTTTGATCCCTTGAAACCTGTTAAGACTTATTTTAGGGTCTAGTATGTGGTCAATTTTTATTAAAGTTCCATGTGTGCCCAAAAGAATGTACAGTTTGCAGTTGGTACATTCTATACACATCCATTAGATCAAGCTGCCAATGGTTCAAATCTATGTCCTCACTGGTTTTTTTTTAAATCTGTTTGATCTACCAAGTACCAACTCCACATATGAATTAGTCTTGCTTAAAAAACATTTTTTGAACCCAAATCTCATCTGCCCTTTGAATTCAACTACCAATTTATAGGAAATATAAAGTTCAGAGGAACTTGTTAAACTACCCCACAGGGAGGCAATCATCAGCATCCAGACTGTGGGAACTCTACAGTACAAACAACAGTTTTCTCAGCAAGGGGGAAAAC
Organism: Sturnira hondurensis; assembly: GCF_014824575.4. Taxonomy (NCBI): domain Eukaryota; kingdom Metazoa; phylum Chordata; class Mammalia; order Chiroptera; family Phyllostomidae; genus Sturnira; species Sturnira hondurensis. The sequence goes on along the minus strand of NW_028084389.1, from coordinate 11,792 downwards.
AGATAGAGAGAGAATCTGAAGATGAAAAGACACTTAAAAAACACGTCATTCCATGTGTGGACTTCAGTTGGTTCCTAATTCAAACAAACAATAAAGAAAAATGTGGCAATAGAGAATTTGAACACTGACTGGATATTTGTTGGTAGTAAAGAATTATTGTTAGTTTTTCATGTGATAATGGCATTGTAGTTATGTTAATAAAGAGACTGTCTTTTACAGATACACACTTAAATTTTATGGAAGTGATAACCCATCATTTTTGCCATGTCAAAATATTTTATAATGTTTTTTACTTGGAAATAATTTCACACTTACAGAAAAGTAATGAGAGTAGTACAAAAAGGACCCACATACACTTTAACCAGATTTAACTATTATTAACATTTTGCCCCATTTACTCTATCATTCTCATCCTCTCTATCTTTGCTGCTGAAAGCAAGAGTCTTCTCTTCACCCCATTTATTTGTCTCTTTATTATTTGTTTGGACTTACACATTTCCATTTTCCATTGATTTATAATTTATTACTGTCATCACTTCTTTGGTGCTCAAATTGTCCCACATTTGGCCAGTATAAGTTTATTAAGGTAGTTCCAGTGCCCTTTTGATATGCCACCATCATTTTTTGAGCACTTCCTTACTTCCTGCCTCAGTTCTGAAATCAGCCATTTCTCCAAGGAACCCCAGTTTCTTTCAGTAAGGAATGACATTATTGACCAAGGTCTGGGTGCTGGGTGCACTTGTTGCTACTGGGATTTTCCAGTGGAAGGAGCTAAGAAATATATGCATGCACTCATATGTGTATATATACATACATATTTACGTACACATATCCATGTGTACATATGTCTGCATACACATCCATACCTTCATTCCACCTCCATCCCTACAGGCTTCATTCTTGTATCCTCCATCCCACATTTGTGCCTCCCCAACAAAACCTTTTCTCATTTCCCCAGTTCTATCATACAGCAAAGATAGTTTCAAAATTGCTTCCCACTTCCCACTATCAAAAACAAACCTAAGAGCTTGGGATCTCTTGGCAGTCCCCTTGGCCCTGCAACCTTGCCCAAGAATGCAGGTAGGTAGTCAAATAAACTTAAAAATAAATTTTTAACAGTGTTTATGAGTTCCTTGGTGTTTTGTTTCATCCTCGGTGTGGTTATGGTGTTCAGTTGACATAAAATTTGGTTCACTTATTTTCAGTTTTAGCTTTTCCCCTTCCCATTATTATTGGTTTCATTTTCTGAATATGAAGAACATTAACATGATTGAAAAAGTCAAAACTAATAAAAAGTCATGTCAGACAAATGCGGCTCCCTCCTGTACCCTTTTTGCTCCATTTTTCCAACCTTTGTAAGCAACCACCTTCTTTGCTTTCTGGGTTATCCTTCGTCTGTTTCTTTTTGTAACAATTAGCAGATGTGTGTGTGCTTTCTTATTTCCCTTGTTCATTACTCAAAAGCACCACACCTACATTCTCTTTGCACTTTGCTGCTTTCACTTAACAATAACTTCTGTAAGTCATGCTACATCAGTTCACAGAGAGCTTCCTTGTTCTTTTTGACAGCTACATAATAATCTATAGTTTTAGATTTTGATGTAGTTAGATATATCTTTACCTTTGTGCTTTTTGTTCTTTACTTAAGAGTGTTTCAGAAAATTTCCTACTACAAGGTCATTTTTCTTGTATTGTATTTTAATGGTATTTGAGTTTTGTTTTCACATTTATATCTTAAACTCTTCTGGAAATTATCTTTGTCCTATCAGAGTGTACAATCTTTATATCCTTCACTTAAATTTGATCATTACCTACATAAGGTGTTGCACATTTTTTGTTAGTTTTACTCACAGATACCTTTTCATTGTTATTGTTCTTGTGAATCATATCTCCTTTGTCTCTATCTCATTTTCTATTTGGTGCTTGATAGTATATGGGAATACCAATGATTTATACATGCTGATTGTTTATCAGCATTGTTTATCTGGCTATTTGGTGTACTTTTTATGAATTTTAATAAGTTGTTCATTGGTTCTCTCCTCTTTTTTGTAACCTATAATCTATAATCCAATAATCCTCAAATACTGATCATTCAGTCTTCTTTTTTATAATTCCCATCCTGCTCATTTCTCTTTTTTTTCTCTCTTTTTTGCATCGGCTAGTCCTTCCAATGAAAGACCAACAGTGGTGGTGGTAGCAGGCAGAGAGAGTGTATTCTGCATCAATTCTGATGGCTGTTAAAGGGGTTTTGGTAGCTAATCTTCATTAGGTTACAGAAGTTGTCTTCTAGTCTTTGTGTAATAAGAATTTTCATCAGGTACAGGCGTTGATTCACTTCTAATTCCTTTTCCAGATCTATTGAGATGATAAAATGATTTTTCTCTCTGAATCTTTTATGTCATAAATAACAATAAGAGATTTTTCTGATGCTGAACCATCCTTGTACTCATAGATACATCTTACTTAGTGGTAATGTATATGCATGGATTTAATATATTGTTGGATTCGTGTTTTCCTAACCACTTCATTGAACTATAATTCATATACCCCAAAAATCAGTCTTTTAAAGTGTACAAACTAGTGGTTTTAGTTGCTAAATTCTGTTACACATATTTTCTTTAGGATTTTTAAACTTTCTTGTACTATACTTGTCTAGTTTTTATGTTAGCCTAGATTCATAAAAATAAACTTGATATACTTTTCTCCTTTTCTAATAGTTTGACCAGTTCATACAAATTAGGACTTATCTGATCCTTGAAATCTTGTTTAAAATATTTTAATGACTGGAGTTTATTTTATAGCTGGGAAATATCTAAATAGTGCTGTAAATTCTTTAATTGTGACTTTTTAATTCAGACTTTCTATTTATTCTTGAGTCAATTTTGGTAACTATTTATATTTTCTATATTTTTATGTCCTCTAGATTTAGGATATATTGTCATAATTTGTTCATAGTATTTTGTTATGATTTAAAGAAATCTCTACTATACGTGTGGCCACATACCCTTTTTCATTCCTACTATTGTGTGCCCCCCTGTTATTTACTTGATTACTTTTGTTCAAAGTTTGTATATTTCATTAGTATTTGTAAATAATCAGGTTTTGGTGGTAATTATTTCTGTTTTCTGTCTTACCTTATTATTTCTGTTTGCTATTTCATTAATTTCTTCATTTATCTTTATGATTTATTTCATCTAAGAAAGAAGGAGGTGGGAAAGAGGACATTCAGGTCTCAATCCAGGTGACTGAAAGGATGTGAGGCTGGTGGTAGGAACAAAATCTGGAGTGTGCACAGAGACCAAAGAGGGGCCTCAATTTCATGTTAAAGTAGACATTGCTTAATGCATACTAATCTAAAAGAAGCAGGGAAAGCAACTAAAACAGGAAACAAGTTATTTATCACAGCCACCCACCCCATCTGTCTGAACCCTTGGGTAGTTCCCAATAGACTGATTGATCTGCCAACTTCATTCCTTTGAGGCAACTTCAATGGCCTTTCCCTTTACGTTCTGTGATTCTGAGGTCACTGAATCCCAGCTGTGTCAGTAACTTTGTAATCCATGTTCACAAATAAGCACAATTAAATCCTAGGTGCATGGGACTCACCATACCAGGGATTAAATCCTCTAGGCCTGCTTCCCAGTTCTCACAATCCATTCAGACTGTCCTGTACTACTCAGGGTCTGAGTGGCCAAGGCCAGTGGACTATGGTGGCCCTCTCAAAGATTTCAATATACTAACCCCTGGAACCTGTGAATATGACCTTATATGGCAAAAGGTACTTTGCAGAAGTGATCGAGTTAAGGACCTTGAGATAAGTAGATGATCCTGGATTATCTGGATGGGCTCTGACTGCCACTGTGTCTATATGCTTACAACAGGGTGATCTGAAAGACAAAAGTGAGAGGGTAATGTGATGAAAGCAGAGAGATTTGAAGATACTTTGCTGCTGGCTTTGATGGTGGAGAAAGGGGCCAGGAGCCAAGGAATGCAGCTCTAGAAACTGAAAAAGGCCAGAAAATAGATTCTCCTCTAGAACCTCCAGAGGGAGCAGAGCCTTACTGACACCTTGAATCTGGCACAGTGAAACTGACTTCAGACTTCTGACCCCACCCCTCAAATTGTAGAAACTCTGGGGCCCCTCATTTGTGCAGGCTCCTTCTTAGGTCCTGGGAGATAGCCTACCAATTTTGTATTGTAATTTTATATTTGTTTTCTTCAAGAGAGCCCCACAAACCACCTATGCCCATGCCTAAACCACTCACTGGCAAATGAATAAGAACCCCAACAAGCGGGTTACTGTGACCAGCAGAATTCCAAAATGGCTCTGACAAAGACTCTCTCCTTCATCAAACTCTATCCAGGCTCCTCTGAGCCCTCTTCTTGACTAGGCTTAAACCTTGGCCTATAAAGACTTCAGCGGAATACTAAGAAACTTTCTAACAGCTCAAGTCTGCATCCTTAGGATGATACTAGCCCCCTGGAAGTGCCTACCTGGGAAAACACAAGGCTGACAAAAGAACTAATTATTGCAGGCAATACCTGAGGACCCCTGTCTCCCAGCCTCCATGGGAGGACAGGAGCCATACTTCAAAAAGTGCCAGTTAGCAAACCCAGACAGATTTCACATGGAGCATCCTCCCCCTTCCCACCTTTTTATAATTTTTTTATTGCCCTAACTCTACTGACATGGGCTCACTGCCCTCCCTGCTCCCTCATTATCCATTTAAAATACTAAGACTATACTGTCAGGGATAATTTCTATAGTTTGTTAAAATACTCAGGTACCTCTGTACAAATTGGAATTGTGTTGAGTTCACACTGGACTCTTTTCCCTATTGCAATAGTATATTACTGAATACCATCTGTCTTTACCACTTTAACTAGGGCTTGGCTTTGGGTTTAACATCTCCCAAATCTCTGCCACCTGTGCTATACTGCCTGCGTGATGCCCCAGCCTGCAAATCTGATGAGCGCATGACAGGATTGTGTTCTATGGCATAGGTGACTTTAAGAAGAAGACATTATCCTCAGTGGGCCTTGCCTAATCCCAGGAGTCCTTTAAATCTGAGTCTAGAGGCCAGAGACAGGGTAGTCAGAAATTGAGGGCATGAAAATGATTCAAAGAGAGGGAAATTCTCCTACTGGGTTTGAAGATGGAAGGGGCCATGTGGCAATAAATGTGGGTGACTTCTGGGAGCTGAGAACGGCCCCTGGATGACAGTCAGCAAGGAAACAGGGACCTTGTTCCTGTAGCCACAAGGAGCTGAACCTGGCCAGTGACCTTAATTTGCCTTCAGAGCAGAAGGCAGCCTAGCAACATCTATGAGACTATGAGCAGAGAACCTAGCCATGTTATGCCTGAAGCTTCTGACCAACAAAACTGGAGCTAATAAATGTGTGCCGTAACCTGGCACCCAGCAATGGCTGACAAATACACCTACCCATCGTGACTTGAGCCCTAGCTGGACAGAGATGAGCACATAGCTGCAGCAGGCTAACACCCAAAAGATGGGGCTCTGTTCCTCCTCTTCCTGCAGATTCCAGCACAAACGTCACCTTAGGATCTGTCCCCTGCCTCCTCTCCTCCTAGAGGTGGCCTCCTGGAGGTGGCCCCCAGCCCTTCCTGGGTGATCCTGGCCTGAGTCATGGGACTCTCTAAGTTAGAACACGTGTTTCCATCAGCTTGCAGGGCGCTTGGCATTTTCTTACACAGCACTTTTCATCATTTGTAATCATATATGTAATTTTTCAGTGTCTAGACAGTGACATCAAGTGCCTGGCACACAGTTGGTGCTCAATAAATGGAATGAATGAGCAGCTGCATTGGACACAGGAGTGCCAAGTCAGGGAATAGCCTTGGAATCTCAGGAGATGAAGAAAAGGAGCATAAAAGAGTCTGGGAAAGGTGATGGGGACAGATGCTGGCACTTTCTCCCACCGAGGTCACAGGAGTGTAGAGGAGCAGAGCTGACTGCAAGAAAAAAAGGATAAGGTGTGGGCCCATAGAGGGCACTTGGGTGTAAATGCCTGAGGGGGTCAAGCCAAGGGTTTGCCCAGGAGAGCAGAGGACCAAGGTAGGGAGTGGCACAAACGACAGGGACACTCAAGATGGGTGTGACTGATGGGGCGAGCCTAGAAGGGTCAGATTTTATACACGTGTCGAGTAGTGCAGGCACAGGAAGTGACACTGTAGAGCAAAGAGGACGCCAGCCCCTTCTCCTGCCCCTGTGGTACATGGAGCAAGAGGAAGAGTTCCAGGTGGTAGCCGCTACAGACATCCATGCCTCAACTGAAGCAGGAGGTAGAGAAAAAGGAGGTGCAAGGGTAGTGGCACAGCGGGGAGCAGGGAGAGGACAGGTGGCCAGGGAGATGTCATCTTAGTGTGGACAGGCAAAAGTTGGGAATTGTATCTGGTGGGGTCAAAAGCAACCAGTTTTTCCAAACGTACTACTGTGGTCACTGGTAGCCCACTCACAGGGCTCTAGGTGGAAAGGTTGGGGTCCGCAGGGAGCTTTCCCTTTCCTGCATATCTGTGGCACCAATCCCATAGCTCCAGCTAGCCAGAGTGGGTGCTCCCTGAATGTTGGTGTTCTTTAGCAATACCTACTGTGTGCAGACAAATGTCTAGGAGCTGGGGTGCCTTGGGAAACCACAAATTCCCTGCCTTTATGGAGCCTGTGGTCATAAAAGGGAAATGGGCATGTCACCTGAAAAGAAGCAGTGTCCTGAGGCAATGAGGCTGGTGACAAGCAGCTCTGAGCAGAGCATGACTCTTGTCACAAAATTCAACACAACAGAGCCACTCCCTTGTGGCACCATCTCAGCCACACCATTCAACAATGTGAACCTTGGTCTTCTAACAACCTCAGCAATTTCAAGAATGGGTGCCACACAGTGCCTTGGCACATGTGTCACATTTCTGTGGAATGTTTTCCTGTCCCCTGCTCCTCAACCTTCAAGTTTCAGATTCATGGTTCTTCTCAGAGCCACTTACCTGAGCACCAACCACCCCATTAAGCACTATTCTGTTTGTTCACTTCAGAGCACCTCTGCCAATGAATTGTTTTCTAATGCATGAGCGGATCTTCCATTAACACCTACCTCCCACATCCACATTGGGCATCAACACCAGTGGGTAGAATAAGTGAAGAGAGCAGTAGTAGAGGTGAAATAAGGTGGGCTGTGGAAAAGTACCCAGCATGCCATCTACTACAAAGCAATTTTGGCATTTCATCGAACCATATGGTCTGAACATAATGTAAGTTTCAGAAAGCTGATAACCAAAGTAGTGGAATTGAGAGCATTTCCTAGAAAGCTGGTTTTGACCACTTCACCATGTGGCCATGGAGGTGGCCCCTAGCCCTTCCTGGGAGACCCTGGCCTAGGTCACAGGACTCTCTAAGCTAGAGCACATTTCCATCAGCCAAGCTGCTGATCCAGGACAGATCTTGTCACCAATGGCTGCCCTCCCAGCCCCTGTCCTTGGAGCTGCACTCACTGACTGAGGGCTAGTTTTCAACCTTGAGACCTTGAGGCTCTAAACTACAAGCCACCAAGGCAGAGCTTCTGGAAATAGGGCCTTCAGGTGGAAAAGAGGTCATCCAGGCTCTGGGGAGGTTGTCGGGCTAGTGGGTAAGACACAGGTGGCCCATGAAGTCTCAGGCAGTAACCCCTAGAGAGGGTACCTGAGGCTGGAGGGGCTGTTGGTCTGAAAGTCTCAAAATCTGGGGCCTTAAATGTTAGAGGCAAGGTGGGGCCAGTGGGGGTTGCCGACATGTTGGGCTGTTTGATTCTTTTGACAAAATATGTCATCTAGTTTCTCTGGGCCACCTTTTTTCTGGCTGGGGCACTCAGGGACATAAATAGAAAGCAGTCACATTTCTCACTACTTTTCTGCCCCTATGAGACCCTCAGAGACCCCATCACCTGCCCTCCCTAGGAGGGGGACTTGAAACTGGCTTTCAAGGCCTTAAGCAGGACCCAGAACCCCAGAAGCTCCTAGGAGAACCCTCTCATAGTCCCTCTTTCCTAGGTGCTGCAGCATGGGGGCCATGTCACCCTCTACATTTTACTTAATCTTCAGGTAGTGTGCTTTTGAAGACATGTCATCCTTTGAGCACCAGAGAAACAACTGCCCTTCAACCACAAATCCTAACAAATCAAGGCCAGAGGAAGGCCCACCCTGACCCCATGCGTTGTCCTTGGCATGTATTTTTGAGGGTTCACTAACCCAACATGAGCATTCTGATTGGCCATGATAGATAAGGGGGGGCCACCTGGGATCTGGTGTTAAACCTCATCTTTCCTTTTGTCCTGGTAGTCTTTAAAAAGAAATGTCCCTGCTGGGGAAACTCATTACCCAAGTTCAAACACCTGAAGCCATCTTAGGACAGACACCAGAAGTGACATGGAATTGCCCTTTTGAGTTCTGATATCAACAACAACAATAAATATGTGTGAAGTCTGCTCCCTTTTCCCACCAGCCCGCTCTAATATACAACACACTCACACACACCAACCCCAGTCCCTGAGCCCTTCTCTCACATTGCAGGGCTCATGCCCATGGAGCCCTCTCTGGTGTACTCTCTTGCCTGTGTTCGTTCTCTTTCTGCCCTTTTCCACTTTTCCAACAGTGGGGCTTCCTCAGTGGGGGGTGGGGGGCAGGGGGGGCAGGGACAAATCCAGACCAGACCATTCTAGGTTATGTTTGCCTTCACGAAAACCTCACCCACAAGCCTTCAGGTTTCCCTGTCTCCTCCTCCTTACTCTCACCCAAGCAAGTGGCCTTGGAGAAGGGGGGCAAACCAACACTGTGCTCACAGACTGCATAATGGCCCCACTTACCAAAACAGAAGGGGCACTGCCGCTTCTCTCACTTCAGGTGCCAGAGAGGAGAGGCATGTGCTAGGGGGTGAATGACAATTGGTTTTGAGCCAAGAAATTAGGAACATGATCAAATTTTAAGCTACAGCATTTTGTTCTAGAACCACTGTTCTTCAGAGTTCATCTGAGACCCAGGGAGGGAAAGTGCCTACCTTGATCCCACAGTGAGTTAGTGACAGAGTTCATCAAATCTGTAGCTTGACTTGGAGCAGCTGCAGGGCTTGTTTACAAAACACAAGGTGACTCAGATGGATTTGCAGACTGAAACTAAACCCCTGAAGCTAGGTCAGGTAAAATAACTCCTGTTATGACCGGTAGGTTTACCAGGAGCACCATCTGCCTAGCTGTTTCTGTCTTGCAAATTACTTACATTAATCTTACAAGGAACTCCATGTTTTTTAAAAACATGGATTTCAGATTCCAGGGAAGTGAAGCCTATTTCACGGTGTAGAATTGCCATGCCCCTCCATCAAGGAAGGTGAACTAGGCAGGCTGAGCACAAGCGCTTGGCATGTGCTTTTTCCTGCAAATCCCATCTCCCATGTCAGATGAGTAGTCTGCTGTTGCCGTGGTGAATTGGTATTATACTGTGACCTTGATTCTCAGCAGAAATGTACGTTGCCTTGACCATGATTACACAAAACGCGTTGTCTAGGAAACAGCACAGTTCCGAGAACAGGAAGGGCTAGATCACTCTTGGCTTTGCCTGGAAGCCACACAGGCTTACCTTGTACCCAGCGGGGTCTCAGCTTTCCTCAGGGGCCTCTCAGCTTCAGCTCAAGTTTAATGTGTGTGACACACAGGGTGGGGGAGACAGAGACAGACAGAAAGGGGGAAAGCGCTAGCACCCCTCTGCTAATTTTGGCAAGTTTCAAACCAAGACAAGCTTCTGCAGCTGTTGTTTGGAAGCAGAGGGTGCTTGTTGGGCCCTCTCCTAGCTCTTACTGGGAGGCTGCTGTGGATGGGACAACACTCTGGCCTCCTGCCTATTACCTTTCCCCCAATACAGTTCCAGAGCTGGGGAGGTGTGGCACTCGGGGAGAGCCCACAGGCTCTGGGAAATGGTGGTTTTCCAAAAAGGGTACCTGGCTCCATCTAGAAAAAGCTCCCCCCAACACTCCCTCTCTCACACCTCCTCCTACCAAATGCAGATTGACACAAGAGTAGCTGTTGGGACTTGAGTCTGTTTCTTTTGCTACATAAATTGTGCATTCCCTCAGAGCTGGCTTCCCAGACCAGCGTGAAACCAGCCTTAAACTAGAAAGGTGTCAGCAAGGAAGGATCCTATAAGCCTTTGACCCCAGATTCTAGAGTGGTGGGGAGGCAATTTCCAAAAGGGCACACTGAGCGGGGTCCAGCAGAAGCTGCCTGCAGTGAATGGCCTGTGCTTGCATTGTTTGACATCCAGTCCAATGGCTTCTTTTTTCTCCCCAGACCAGGGCCCTTCTCTATCACAACCCAAGAATAACCCAGATTAGGAATGCGTCTCCCAGCCCCAGATGGACATACCTGATGATCAGCAACCCCATCCAGTTGCTCAGGCTGAAAACCTGCACATCATCTTTGACTTCCTTTTTTCCTCAACCACAAGCTCGCACCTTTGGCTCATCTATGAGGAACTCTCATTATCTCAACCCTTCAGTGCACCGTGAGTCCACCCATTTATCCCTTTCCATTCTCCCTGGTGCTTACTCCAGCCCAGACCCCATCCTCACTCTATTGACAGCTACACACAGGAGGGGTACAGTAAATACTTCTCAAATAAATAACTGAGCAGGAGAGAGAGATCACCTTGCTAAGAGGCAGCTAGCAAGAAGAGGAGAGAAGGATACATGCATATGGGAATGAATCAAGTGTTTCAGAAAAGTCCAAGGATGATGTGAATCCACCCCAAATTCCAGCACCCAGAAACCCCCATTGTCAACATTGCCCCAGACCTAGGTGCAAGAAGATAGAAGGATAGACAGATGCAGAAATGGGTAGCATGAAATGAAACTACTTCTCTCAATGGGATCATCTGGTACACTCATGAAAAAAGACAAATTAAAAAAGCCTCATAGTATATGCACCCATTCACATCAAATGTACAGAATGGGCAAATCCATAGAGAAAGAAATAGATCAGCGATTGCCAGGGGCTGGGGCAGAAAGGATGGGGAGTGACTACTCATGGGCATGGAGTCTTCTTTTGGAGCAATAAAAATGTTCCAGAAGTAGATAGATAATGGTTGTACAACTTGATAAATATACCAAACACACTGAATTATACCCTAGAAGGGTGAATTTTATGGCATGTGCCATACACCTCAGAAAAAATGAGATCATTATGTATATATTGTATTTAATCTGGAGTACTATACTCATTTTATTTGACTGTGCAAAAAAGAAACTGAAAGAAAAAGAAATGTTGAATTTGTAGTAAATGTCTCTTCACAAGAAGCATTATTTCCTAAAAGTCTCACAAAAGTGGAGACTTCTGGCCAAGATGGAGATGTAGGTAGATATACTTTGCCTCCCTGCATAACCAAAAACAAGAACAACAACAAATTTAAAAAAAATAGAACTGTCAGAAAATCAAACTCTTGAAAGTCTGACAACTAAGAAGTTAAAGAAGAAACATTCATCCAGACTTGTAGGAGAGGCAGAGACAGGCATCCAGGGTAGAAAGGACTCCTGGCAAGGCAGCAGCTGCCTGACCAGCTGAAGCAGTGGCTGGTGGAGTGGGTGGTCCCACATTCAAATGCAGATAAGCCAGGAGGAACAACCAGGGAGCGAGACAGACTACACAACCCAGGAATCCAGCACAGGAAACTAAAGCCACAAAACCTCTGACTGAAAAAACCTGTGTGTGGGGAGGGTGGAGGCAAGAGAAACTCCCAGCCTCACAGGAGAGTCCACTGGAGACAC